>NC_044209.1:1709456-1941956 GCF_900880675.1 Sparus aurata | reverse complement strand
AAAATGCCGGGGAGGTGGAGTGCCAAAGAAATGAAATCAATAAAACAAAACAAGGCCTATACTAATTCTTAGTCACCAAACAAAAATCCTGTCTTCTCTAAAAAAGGGAGAGTTCAAAACAACTGCCAAAATGTTACACGGGTGGCAACGCTCCACTGCTAACCTTTTGTCTTTAGACAGTAGTTGACTAGGCGATGACATGTATAGGGTACCCCAGACTTACCTAACTCCCTTCCCCACCACACCTGTTTTATCCAACACCAAAAACCAAGTCTGCCAGAGCTTCTGTCATGTGTAGTCAAAATACAAGAATGAGAGAGAGGGAGAGCTCCTCAGCAGGCTCCCTTTTATTGGGCCTCCAGTCAGGTGATTGGCCATGGCAGAAATTAAGGCCAAAGGAGGCGGTGGCTTCATGTCCTCACAGGTGCAGCTCATCTGGATCAGCAACTGGTGGAAAACTAGGGGAGGGAGAGACAGAAGAGAGCAAGAAAACAACAAACCTGATGCCCCTGCTGGGCATGTAACAACTTGTCTATACCGCACCTATCACTGTACATAATTACACTTCTGTCTGTTGGATTTTCGTAATAAATTGCATTTTCTCTTAACTTACACCATGTTGGTGTTGGTTATTTATGTTGGGCTCGGCTTCCTGGACCGAATGTAACACAATATCTATCAAAAGTGGTCCAAGGAAGGAACAATGGTGAACTGGTGACAGGGTCAGGGGTGGCCAAGGCTCATTGATGCATGTGGAGAGCGAAGGCTGACCCGTGTGGTCCGATCCAACAGACAAACTGCTGTTGCTCAAATTGCTGAAGAAGTTAATGTTGGTTCTAATAGAAAGGTGTCAGAATACACAGTGCATCGCAGTTTGTTGCGTATTGGGCTGCATAGCCTTAGGCCAGTCAGGGTGCCCATGCTGACCCTGGACCACCACTGAAAGCGCCAACAATGAGCATGTGAACATCAGAACTGGACCACAGAGCAATGGAAGAAGGTGGCCTGGTCTGATAAATAACGTTTTCTTTGATATCACATTGATGGAAGTGTGTGTACATCACTTACCTGGGGAACAAATGGCACTAGAATACACTATGGGAAGAAGGCAAGCTGGTGGAGGCAGTGTGATGCTTTGGGAAATGTTCTGCTGGAAAACATTGGGTCCTGCCATCCATGTTGATGTTACTTTGACATGTACCACCTACCTAAAAGCATTGTTGCAGACCATGCACACCCTTTCATGAAAACAGTATTCCCTGTTGGCTGTGGCCTCTTTCAGCAGGATAATGCATTGTGCCACAAAGCAAAAATAGTTCAGGAATGGTTTGAGGAGCACAACGGGTTTGAGGTGTTGACTTGGCATCCAAATTCCCCAGATCTCAATCCAATCGAGCATCTGTGGGGTGTGCTGGAAAAACAAGTCCGATCCATGGATGCCTCACCTTCAGGGGTCTAGTGGAGTCCATGCCTCGACAGGTCAGGGCTGTTTTGGCAGCAAAAGGGGGACCAACACAATATTAGGCAGGTGGTCATAATGTTATGCCTGATCGATGTACCTTGGTGGAGCAACTTCATGATTCTGGCAGCTTCTGGGCCTGGAGGCGAGTGGTCAAAGATTCTGGATATGGTGGAAGTAAAAGGGTTCATCGAGTGACAAATGGTGGAGTCATGCACCCACTCTGCCGTAGCCCATGCCTCTGCTCGCCCCACAACCATAGCACTGTCTGGTGTACTGGTATACTGGTGTACTGCTTTCTGTCATCTGACCTCCTCTTCCTCCTCTAAAGGCTGGGGCATGCATCTAATGTCCTCTCTGCCCGGGGGATCCTAATTGGGGCCATTCTCTCATGTAGTGGCCATATCCACCGCATTCATAACATTATCCAAATGATCTGTAGTTTCCTCGTATTCTTGTGGGTCCTCCTGAGGTGTGCTCTTTTTGGCTGTAAGGTCTGCAATTTGAGCCGTCAGGACGAGTCATCAGGACCTGCGCTGACCTTCGAGCTCCAGTGTTCACCACCATATTCAATCTCTCTCTTGCACAATCCACAGTCCCCACATGCTTCAAGATGTCCACCATCATCCCTGTGCCCAAGAACGCCTCCCCAGCTGGTATGAGCGACTACTGTCCCGTAGCACTGACCTCGGTGGTTATGAGGTGCTTTGAGAGGTTGGTGAAAGACCACATCTGCTCCTCTCTTCAAGGCACCTTAGACCCACTGCAGTTCGCCTACCGCTCCAACAGATCCACAGCCATCTCCCAGGTCATGCACTCCACCCTCTCCCACCTTGACACCATAGGAGGGGGCTGTGTCAGACTACTGTCCATAGACTACAGTTCAGCTTTCAACACTGTGGTCCCCAGCAGGCTGGATACTAAGCTGCATTACCTGGGCCTGAACCCATCAATGTGTGCCTGGATCCTGGACTTCCTGACTGCCAGGCCTCAGGTTGTCAGAGCGGGAGGGCACACATCACACACCCTCATCCTCAACGCTGGTGTCCCCCAGGGCTGTGTGCTGAGTCCTTTGCTGTACTCCCTGTACACCCACGACTGTGCCGCCAGGCACAACTCCAACACCTTAGTGAAGTTCGCGGACAACACTGTTGTGGTGGGCCTGATCACTAACAACGACGAACGGGCCTACCTACAGGAGGTGTCAGACCTGACAACGTGGTGCAAGGATAACAGCCTACTGCTAAATGGAGAGAAGACCAAGGAGATGGTGGTGGATTTCTGCCCACAACGTTGCAGGACCTACAACCCTCTCTTGATAGACGGGACACCAGTGGAGAGAGTGAGCAGTTTTAAATACCTCGGAGTGCACATTTCTGAGGATTTATCATGGTCTGTACACACGGACACTGTGGTGAAAAAGGCAAGACAGTGCCTTTATCACTTTAGACAGCTCAGCAGATTCAAGGTCTCCCAACGGATCCTGATTTCCTTCAACTCTGCTGCTGTACAGAGTATACTGACTGGAGCCATATCTGTCTGGTACGGTAACAGCTCCTGTGGGGACCGATGAGCCCTGCGGAGGGTGGTGAGGACTGCTGAGCGGACCATGGGTACCACACTTCCCCCTCTGCATGACTTATACACCACACGCTGTACCAACAGAGCTAGAAGGATTATCAAGGATTCCCATCACCCCTGCAACAAACTGTTTGTGACCCTCAGGTCAGGCAGACGCCTGTGCTGTCATAAAACACGCACAGAGAGGATGAGGAACAGTTTTGAATGTATCTTACTTGCACTGAATTTTATTTTTATTTTATACTTAAATTAAGCACAGAAGTACAGTACATGTCACAAAAACATTTCACTGTGCATCCTGTATGAGTATGTGACAAATAAAACCTTTGAATCTTGAATCCTCTTTTAACAGTGAGGGTGGGGGCCTGTACTGGTGGGTCAGGTGTTTGTCGAAATGGGTTGTTGTTAGAATGACCAGGTGCGTAGGGTGGGGGTAGTGTGTGCTCTCCGTAGTAGGCTTGGGTACATTCCTGCAGCTCCTGCAGGGTGGCGATGTAGCTCCTCCAGTAGAGCAAGTAGGTATGAGGGCTCTTCCTTCGTGCTGTTTAGGGTGCTTCTTCCTTTCCTTATCTTTGTCAGTCCTCTATCAATCTGCTTGAGACATGAGGTTACACATGCTGTGGTTACTTCAGCTCCATCTCCTTTCTTCTTTACTGTCCTCCTTCCCCACTGCTGTCATCTTTTTTCCTGCTCAGCTTTGGCTTCATTGTATTCCCCTGTTGCAAGTGTGGTGATGCACTCAATGGAGGCCAGACTGGGCAGGGGTGCTGTTGGGTCTTTTTCTAGCAGACCTTGGTTTTCCCATTTGGTCCCTAACCCTAACCCATCTGCCGGGTGATCTATTCCTTCAGTTGTCCTAAATTGTTGGGGCTTTGTGTTTTGTCCATTGCATCAGTGCGTGTGTTCAGTTCGTACTCAGATTCATTAAGGCTCTACCATTGGATCCACACGTGAAAAATAAAACGTTTTTTCTTTTATTAATTAAAATCAAATCAATTAAAAAATAAAAAGTATTTTTTGGTAAATTAATTAAAATAAAAAAATAATTAAAATCAACTCAATTAAAAATAATTAAAATCAAATCAATTTAAAAAATAAAAAGGACCTCCTTTTTAAAACAATTCCTTAACTGGTGAAATTTGTAAACGCTAAACAATTAAATCAATTACTGAATTGGTTAGTTATCTCAATAACTCAATCAATTAATTAAACTGGTTAATCAATAGGTAGACCTTTCAACAAAGTAAAGCAATAAATCAATACTCAATTTGTGGATGTCTCAACAAAACAAACAGTTAGATAAAGCAATCACTCAATAGGTGGATTTTACAATTAGACAAAACAGTTAACTAAAGTGATCTCTCAAGTGGTGATAACTTTCAGCAAACCATAGCAATAAATTAAGGTAATTATTAAAAAGGTTTTTTTAATAATAATAATGCAGGCAAACCAATAAATGTTTTGTTCTTGTTGTAACTTTATGTTTAAGTCTTCAATTTGTTTATTCTATTTACTTGTTGAGGCCAGATATTTATTCTTTTGTCTTTTACGATCACTGGATGATTGTACCAACTGTCTTACTTATACTTTTATCCTCTGTCTACCAGATCAAGACAGAGAGTGCCTTTTGAACTATTGGTGTAATTGTATCACTGCCCACCAGGGCCTCTGCTCAAAATGCAACAATGCCCGGTATTGACCACAAGATGGATGCAAAGCTCCACCAATCTTACTGAAACAGTCACACTTTGTTTCCTCAATCTCTTCCCCACTCAAATGTTCCTTCCATTCAACACAACTGTCTTCTACTCAGAGTTTATACCATCCAACAAAACTTTTATTAACCAGCACAACTTTCCACCACTCAGAGATTATAGCATTCAACACAACTTGCGTTACATGAACCTTGGAAACTTAAACGGTCTGAGTCCGCCCTCTGTTGGACTCTTATGGGTACTACAACATAACATCCACGTACTAATGATGATCTCTGCAGGGAGTATCACTGTAACCCATGTAAATAAGTATACAAACATCAAATGATTATCTGTGATACAACAGGACAAGAAAACATGAAGAAAGTAAATCCATTCTTGTTAACAACTCTGGCTGGTAAGATAGGGGAAATACAATATGCTAAGGTACTAAATGATGGGAATCTATTGGTGAGGTGTAAAAGTGAAGAACAAACTGATAAAGCATTAAAAGAGATAGGGAAAAACAAGGTGGTCAACACCAGGAGGGTGGGAGCACAAAATGGTGGAGGATGTAAAGGAGTGATAATGGGGGTGCCTATGAATGTAGGGATGGAGGAGCTTAAGAAGAGGAGTAAAGGTGGAAAGGTCAAGGAAGCAGAAAGGCTGAAAACAATTAAAGATGGATTGAATCAGTGATGACTGAGTTTGAAGGAGACAATGTGCCCAAGAGAGTGCTCCTGGGGTTTGAGAGTTTCCCAGTGAGTGTATGTGTCAAAACCATTAAGGTGTTTTAATTGTCAAAGGTTTGGACACACAGTGTTGCACTTGGCATTATCTGGTAAGACCCAAAAGTGGACACGACGCTGGAGCTGGATGAGGAAGTAATTAATTAGGAACACACTCAATGGCACAGTAGGAGAGAGTTGGAATCGAAGACGGCAGGGGCTGAGTCCATATGTTGAAGGTAACGGTGGGGTAGCTCACGGAGGTGCAGGAGAGCTGGGTAGTGTGAAGACGCTCAGAGGAGCGTGGAGCAGGTGAAGTGCTGCAGAGGTGCTGAAGCGCTGAGTCGTGCGTAGCCGCTCGGAGGAGTGCAGGGCAGGAAAAATGCTGCAGAGGTGCCGAGGTACTGGCACACTGGAGCAGAGTCACTGGTCAGTCTCTGCTTAGGAGGTCACTGAAGGCAAAGCAGGTCGAAATTAGTTGAAGCACAGGAAGACACATACACTAGAGTAACTTTAGCAAACGCTAACAACTGAGCCATATACCACGTGTGGTTACAAAATCATCTGGCAGCGGTTTAAAGCAGTGCTGATTAGAAACCTGCTGCAGGTGCATGTGTGTGATATCCCTCCAGAGACCGCAAACTCCGCCCAGCCTTCCAGGGGCCCGTTGCACAAAAGTAGGATTAAGACATCCAGGATAATTGACTGAGCTGAGCTCAATGAATCCAAAACAAGAGCGTCCAGGCTTAGTTGGTTGCACAAAGACCAAGCCAGGATGAGCAGACACGGATTCATCAAGCCAGGTGAAACCAATCCTGGATAAGTGCTTGCTCACGGCTCCCTCAAATAGACCCCGCCACCGATCACAGATTCACTGATTCACCATGGCAAGTAGAGTGGCTTACTTTTCCCCGCCGGAGGCAGAAATCCTCATGGAGGCATACGAGGAGGTAAAAGACATAATTAAAAAGAAAGGCAACACCGCCACAGTGATAAAGCAAAGAGAAAAAGTGTGTCAAAGTATTGCTGACCACCTGAATGCGTAAGTAGTGTACAATTGCACACTCACCGCTCCGCTGAAACATCACAATTACAAAACACAGTTGTACTCTGATTATGAATCAGTTGAATTTTTGATTGAAATGGACTGCAGATATGAGTGAAACTGTGTAAATGTAACTCCATCAGACTTTATAACTCTTTGATAAATAGATGAGCTAATAATAACAACCACCTCCGGCGCCAAATACAACTGGCAGATATAGATATGCAGTATGAGAAGAAAAAGATAGAAAACCTTGCACTGGAGTCCGAAATAAAAAAGGGGACAGTTAGAAAATTGGACCTTAAAATAAAAAAACTTGAGTTATGCCTTCAGTGCACACTGTATGCTGACTGCACACTGTATTCCTCCCCCAGCTCCAAGAAGATGACACATCTTAAATAAAAAACAATAAAAGGTCAATCCTTGTAAAGTCAAGTGAGCCAATAGCCTATATGAAGGCCCAAAATGGTGTGTTCCTTTCTGCTCTGACAATGGCGAGTGAGGGCCTATGTGTTAAATTATTCTAGTTAATATGCAGGCTTAAAATTTCAGTTAAATATGTCCTGCAGTGGTAGAGGAATTTGTGTGTGTGTGTGTTTTTTTTTTTTATTGTTTTTTTTTTTTAATTAATTTAATTTGGCTTCTTATGATGTTTGTGCTGTACACTGAAGCTTGCAGGGAGGCTACTGCATCCATTTATTTGTCTGTTCATTTGATGTGTATGGATTTGTCCTGCATTTATTTCAGTGTGTGCAGACATGTGGAGTGTATTATTATATACAGACCTTTGAATGTCTTGTGTTGTATAATATGCTTTGATTCTGTGCTTTCCATCTTGTAGAGTCACTGTGTGACTTCAGTTTTGAAAGGAGCTGATGGTTTACCTGTTTTGCTTTATCCTTATTCAATAAAGGAACATAATGTTACACTTTGATGTGTATTTATATTTATATGGGATGTGTATTTGATTCTACAGAGTATTCGGGCCACACTGAGGAAGAAAGAAAAAGTCATACATTTATGAGACTGGTTATTTCTGCGGAAAAGATGCATTTCTTTGCATATTCTTTTTAAAGTCCTGATACTTATGACAATGTGATGCTGATGTGCCAAAAGATTAAGTATCTCCTTGTTTGTGAAACCTATACTGAAGTACAATTCCACGAAATGCTTCACAGCCCTCATTTTAACAACTCTCCTCCTCTAAAACAACGGGTTACAATATTATGACTTTATTCTCGAAGTCTGTGAATTAATTTTTTTCTTTTTCTGTGGCCCTTATATTCCGTCATTTTATATATAGCCTTATAGTCTATGGGAAACTGTAAATTATCTAATGATAGCAACATCATCTAAAATCATAATTTATCCAAAATGATTGAAATTAATGATCACAAACTTTTAAAAAATGAGAGTGGGTCTAGTTATATGTGATAACAATGTGTAGTGGGCAGTGGAATAACTATTGGTTTCCATTTGCGGTGACTGCTGACTGAGATAAGGGATGAGATTAAATAGATCCTGGAACTTAGCCTGGTCTGGAGCAGGCTAGCTCCACAGAATAAATCTCCATGGTAACTTATACCATAACATATCCTACTGCCCCCTATCCCGCTTTTGTGCAACCGGATCACGGATAAGTTGAGCCAGGATAACCAAGATATCCCGGCTTAATCCCTTATCCTAGTTTTGTGCAACGGACCCCAGGGCACCTCTGCAAGCAAACAAACAACAAGCACAAAAACATAACACAGGCACTGCAGCCATAGATCGTGACAAACAGCCATGAATTGCAAAGAGAAGAGGAGGTGTGCAAGATGTGAGGGTGACCATGAGTATGGGAAATACGGAAAAGGGGTGCAGCCCAAATGCTGTAGCTGTGGAGGAGCCCACAGTGTGGCATATGGTGGGTGTGAGGTTACGAGATGGGAAACGAATATTCAAAAAGTAAGAGTGGAAAGAATAATCATTTCACTTATGCAGATGCTTTGAGTGTCGAGAGCACAGAACAGAGATACAAATGAGCAAGGAGCTGTAGCGTTCAAGAGTCACAACAAAGGACAACTGACAGGATGTATGTGGACCAAATGGACTTGGTGACATTCATTGCAGAAGTAGTCAATAGTACAGCCGAAGTAAAATCAAAAAATGTTAAAATTCAGCTCATCATGGGGGAAGAGGAGCAAATGGGGGGACATTACTTTAGTGTCTAGCTCTGGTGTCTAGTAACTGGGAAGCTGGAGTTAGTAACTGGGAAGTTTGAACAGATTCAACTGTAGGTAGTTATCACTACCTGGTGTCATGTTTGGCAGGAGAGAGAGCAGAAGCAAATGTTAATGCACAAATCTAAAAGTGAGTTTTTGCAAAGGCAAAATGTGATACGTTCTAAGAGGTAAGTGAGGAAACAATGGCAAGAACTGACGTTTCTGGAGATATAGAGGAAATAAACGATCAGGTAACCTCAGGAATTATTAGAGCAGCAGAGGGAGCTATTCCCAGGAGTAAAAAAAAGGGTGAATAGGAAAACGGTACCATGGTGGAAAGAGAAATGTCGTCAGGCTGTTAAAAATAGAAAAAAAGCATTTAAAGAACCCATAACATACAATCAACATACAAACATTTAATCCAGTATAAGAAGGCACAGGCAGCAGAGAAAAGAACAGTATGCCAGGCTAAGAGGGCAAGTAAAATAGGAAGAGCAACTGCTGTAGGAGAGGTATGGGAAATGATAAGGAAGATAGGGGGTGACAGAAGGGTATGGGATTACCCAGTCATGACGTCTGGGGAGGAAACGGCAGTCTTTAATAGAGATAAGACAGAAATCATGGCAAAGTCATTTGCAAAGCTACACAGTACATAAAATCTATCAGAAGAGGCAAGGAGGAGAAGAGAGAACACAATGAATCAGTATCCAGGTGTGTTAGACAGGAGGGAATAAACAGGTGAAGCAATTGATGAACCATTTACATTGGCAGAAATGACGAGGGCTGTAAATAAATCAAAGCCAACCTCTCCTGGGATAGATGTGATTTGCTATGTGAAGCTAAAACACATAGGGAAGGAGCTTTATCAAAGTTGCTGCAACTTTATAACAAAATATGGAAAGAGGGAAGGTTACCAAGTGCATGGAAAGAGGCAGTAGTGATTCCTATAAGAAGCAGATAACCTGGTAAGGATCCTTCACAACCAAACTAGCCATAGACCAATAGTACTAACATCAAATTTGTGCAAAATAATGGAAAGGATGATATCAGAGAGGTTATCGTATGATCAAGAGAGAAATGCTGGCAAATTATCAAGGAAGAAACACAATAAATGCAGTGATTAGGGGAGAGACTGAGATAAGAAAGGCACAGGCAAATAAAGAGTCAGTAGTTGCAGTGTTTTTTGATATAGAAAAAGCCTATGACATGATGTGGAAGGTAGTATTGTTAATAAAGCTGTGCAAGCTGGGTGTAAGAGGGAGGGTTTTTAATTGGATAAAGTTTTTTCTGTGTGGAAGGAAAATACAAGTATGAGTTCAATCAGATTCATCAAATCAGTATGCAGTTGAGAATGGGACTCCTTAAGGTAGTGTGATTAGTCCATTTTTCTTCCCTACCATGATAAATGATATGTTCTCAAAATTACCAGAAGATATAGGTAGATCACTTTTTGCAGATGATGGGGCCTTGTGGAAAAGAGGAAGGAATGTGGCGCATGTCATTGGCAAAAGTGCAAAGGGCTATTGATGAGGTGGTGGAGTGGGGTTGTGATTGGGGGTGCCAGTTCTCTGTGGAGTCAACCCAAACAGTTTATTTCAACAGGAAAAGAATAGAGAAAGGAATGAAACTGAGGATGAATGGGAATGACAGAAAGTTGGAATATTTACATTTTTGGGAGTAGTGTTTGATTCACAGCTAACATGAGCAGGTCATATTGTCAGACTAAAAGAAAAATGCAAAAAAGTAATAAACATGTTGAGATGTCTGACAGGTAGGGAATGGGGAGCTAGTTGCTCGGCACTGAAAATAATATGTGTGGCTTTGATCAGATCTGTGTTTGATTGTGGCAGTATTGCCTATTGCCCATCTTTAGAAGTTGGATGTGATTCAGGCACAGGCACTGAGAGTTTGCAGTGGGGCTTTTAAAACATCGCCAGTTCCTGCTTTACAGGTAGAGATGGGAGAGATGCAACTGGGGTTGAGAATTAAGCAGCTGATGGTGAATTACTGGGCAAATTTGCAGGGACACAGTGATTCTCACCCGGGAGTCTTGGGAGTGAGGATAAGCCCCACAGTAGTGTATCCAGTGACATCACCATAGTTGCTTGGGTGGCCAGAAATAGACTGGTGTTTGTTAGAGCTTAAAAGAAAAGGAAAAGGTCAAATAAACTTGGTAAGTGCTTTTAAATATCATGTGATGGGAAAGTACAGTGATTATATGCTTTGATATACACATGGAGCTATAGAACCTGAGACAGGAGTGACAGGATTTGGGGCGGCTGTACCAGCAAAGGGAATTGGGATAAATAGAAGAACATCAAATATGCTAGGGGTCTACACGGTGGAGATGCTGGCAGTGTTGGTAGCGTTAAGGTGAGTGGAAGAGTCGAGACACAACAAGGTACTGATTTGCTCAGATTCTTCAGTCAGTTACAATAATAGTGAATAGAGGAGGTCAGATTAGATTTATGTGGGTACTAGCGCATGTAGGGGTGACTGAATGAGAGGGAAGATGAGTTTGCATAGAGGGCATTAAGGAAAGGAAGAATAGAAATGGAAGTGGGTATCAGTAAGGTTGAGGTTAAGAGTGTCATCTGGGGGAAAACCAATCAAATGTGGCGGGAGAGGTGGGACAGAGAGGGCAAAGGAAGGCATTTATTCCACATACAAAACAGCATCAGGATCAAGGGCGGGTCCAGAGAATTTTCTGGTGGGGGGCACAGCGGGTAACAACAATTAATCTGGGGGGGCCACCCAAAAGTAACAAAAATGAAAGCTGCCACTGTCGCCCACTTCAATATGGGCGATCACTTCAATTTGCAATGTACAGTTACACACTGTTTGTTTTCATCTTGCTGTTCTTGGCCACATTAAATCTGCTGGGTGTACTCTTGCCAAGTGGTAACACACAGAACACTAGCATGTTTGCTGTACAGAGTTAGCAAGAAGTTAGTACTTCTATGTTCACTGTTCATTGCAACAGTGTTATGTCCACTGTACAGGTACAGTGAACATAGCAGTGTTCTGTATAATAATCAGTTTTAAGCACCACCAAGAATTAAGTTCATTTTTAAAGATGTTTAACTTTTTATTTAACTTTTTAAAAGTTGAGTTGGATCATTAAGAACAACTCCAAAGTAACATTTAGATTGTCAAGCTTTACCCTTTTAAATATATTATGGGGCAACTACATTTCAGCGGGCAAGTAATACAAACGAGTAATTCACATGTTGCAGGTGATAGGTAAATAGCATTTTTAGTAAATATTCTACCTCTACCTTGGGGACCTTTCAGTGTGGCAAAAGTAGGATGAACTGGGAGGTTCCTGTTGGTGCTGGAGCTGCTGGAGCTGCCATCTGACTCAGCATCATCATCGCCAGTGTCAGTCCTCTCCTTTTGTGCATCTGAAAGTATTGATTGACACAGTCAACACTTCAATAATTCTATTTTTAATTAAACATACATGATTTTATAATATATAGCATGAATTGCAAATATTTAACAATACACATTTTTTAGTGCATAGTGGCAGTTTAGTACTGTGATTAAAAGGAGGTATTTAAATTGCTTTGTTCACTGAATAACTGTAAAATCGTGCAGAACACCACATTACACATTTTAAAGCATTTCCCTAATACCTGCATTTTCAACTGGAGGTCAATGAGGGCTGGTCTGGCCCTGGAAATTTTGGCCTGTGTCAGCTGCCTGGCTGCATTCAACTTGACTACTCTCACACTCCTGCTGGTCATCTGCACTCTGCCTGCTAATTTTCTTCTTTGTGAAGAAATTGGAGATATCTCCCTGGCTCCGTTTCATATTGTAGTCTACATTCAAAACGTGTCCACAAACGCAATGAAAAGCAACATGTTATTTGTACTGTACCAACATCACAGCGGCAACATTGATATGATATTCTGTTGTTGACTGTTAATTCATGTCACAAAATGGGAAACATACAACGGATGCTAAGTGCTAATGTCAAGTTCTCCTCTTGTTCAACTTCCAAAGGACACATGACAACTCAAATGTCCGACTCAATTGCTTTTCTTTTCTTTTGGCTTGGTCAGTTGATTGGTCTGTTCAGTAAATTAGGTTGTAAACCTTTAAAGACAGAGAAACAAAAGTTACCATTTTAGTTAAACATTTTAATGAATTTTAAATGAATTTAAACATTTAATTAAACATTTTAAATGAACCACTTAGGCCTTTCAAATGGAATAAAGAATTTTCCCAATTTTTTTGTCAAGTTTAAAAATTTAACTTTGTACTATCCTTTTGTATCTAATACATTAAATCTTACAAACTCAAAATGAAATGTTATTTTAGCACAATCCATTTAACACAAAGTTAATGAAGTCAATGCTGCAATGTGTTCCTTAACCAATCTACACAGCAGTTAAACATAAACTTGAACATATTAAGCAGCATTTCAAACACCATGAAAGTAAATAAAACATTTCACTGACCATTGGCATCTTTGGACTGAACCTATGAGGGAACTCTCTCTCTGAAGTTTGTTTGTCTGAATGACCAAGAACCTCCATGTCTTTACAGGTGCTCCAAATCTGACACTAGGCGAGTTCAGGATCACGCAGCGCTGCCTAAATCGTGATGCATGCTGGTTAAAATGTGTCCATGATGACGTGAATGGGAGTGGTTTCTGCTCCGCATCCGATGTCACATGACCTTAAGTTATCGCGGGAGCAAGGCGGCTGCAGAGCAGTTGCGCAGTTGCTCTCTAGGTGCTGCATGAGCCTAGACCCACCTTCATGACGTCAGGACTTTGCCCTAATTTGCTCTTATCTATGCTGACATATGTGACGTGTGTTTCAATGAATTTCTATATCCATAAGTTCCTGTGCCTCTTTTCTACTCAAATATCACATACTTTCAGATATGTAGCAGCCATATAGCAGCACCTATGGGATATTCAACATGAATAAACCTATAAAATCCTTCATGTGATGCAACAACCCTGAAAGATGTCGTCAATAAATTGCTGAGTTCTGCCACCCTACTTGTGGTGATGATAGAGAAGTGGTTAACTGCTGTGTCTTGCATGCAGACAACACAGGTTGAAGTCCAATGTTACCTGTACTATCGACTCTTATTAGCTATTTCTGTTGCCATCACATTAACAATAAAAAGAACTAGAAAAATTGCATTTCCTGCGAAAATACAGTGTGAATGCTGAAGGCTGAAGTGAGACCTGCTGAACATACTGCCGAAAGTGCATGAAACTATAAGAATGTTGAAAAAAAGGCGAAAAGCTGTAGATTAAGAGGGCAGGAAGATGTTAAAATGGTGAAAGAAGGCAAAAAAGGTGAAAAGTTAAAGGCTGACGTGGACCGAAAAAGTTTAAAAAGGTGAAAAAGGATGAAAAGCTGTAGAGTAAGAGTAAGAGGGCTGGAAGAGGTTAAAAAGGTGAAAACATGTGAAAAGCGAACGTATGCTGAAGTTATAGCAGAATGAAATGTGAAAAAATCCCCATAAGGATGAATGGGCAAAATTTTGCAGAAAAAGCTGAATATTTCCAAAAGTATAAAAGGTAGAAATGAGAAAAATACAAGCAGTAATGTCCTTAAAAAGCTGAACATTTTGATGGTTGAATGGTTTCATCGCTCAAAATTTGTAGGAGGAGATAGGTGCCAAAAAATGTACGGAAGAATAATAAATTCCAGAAGAACAATAGTGTGAATGCTGACTCAGCATTCACACTAATTATCCCAAGCTCCTTTGCATGTGATGAGATGGCGCAGCAGTAGCGTGGGGAGCTGCTCTGCGGGAGAGAAGGGATTAATACTTGGTTGTGCTATTTTATCAATGCTATTGGAGACTGTCTGATATTATTGCAGCATTCACACTATTGTTCTTCTGGAATTTATTAGTGTGAATGCAGCATTCACACTATTGTTCTTGTCGTTTATTATTCTTCTTCCGTACGTTTTTCGGCATCTATCTCCTCCTACAAATCTTGAGCGATTGAAACCATTCAAGTATCAAAATGTTCAGCTTTTAAGGACATTACTGCTTGTTTTTCTTTTGTTTTACCTTTTATACTTTTGGAAATATTCAGCTTTTTCTGCCAAATTTTCCCCATTCATCCTTATGGGGATTTTTTCAAATATTAAAATGTTCAGCCTTTTAAGCTCTTTCAGCCTTACAATTCAGCTTTTCAACTTTTCAACTTTTTCAGAAATTTAGCTTTTTCCAAAAAAAAAATAACATTGCAGCAGATAGTAAAGGACCTGGGTCAGATTTGTGGGCACTTCGTTTGGGAGAGAATTTCTCAACTGTTCTAGACTAATATGACCCTAAGGAATAACATGGGAACTGTGCGAAATTCGCTATCCGGGACGAAACCCCCTAAAATGGCCACGCCTTTTTTGTCCAACAGGTGAATGGGGCATGAATGGGGCATGAATGGGGCAAAAATTTTAACTTATAGATATCACCACGAAACTTCACATGTTGATCACTGAAATCAATACAAACATCTTTTGTATTGGAAGTCTTCATGGATTTCATGTTTTAATATGCAAATAGGCCATTATCTGATTAAACGTGTGCTAATTTGCATAACTTTCAGAACAGATATGTCAAAATTGGATAAAGCCAGGTTCAAAATTCTATCTGCATTTTGTCGATATTAATCACATATTTTTAAATAGGTAATTTTGGATATTAATAGTACTCGAAGAAAGAAAGCAAACATTTGAATAATATATACATTTTATTATTTCAATTAAAAGTTTGATAGATGTTGATGCTAGATAGATGTTCCCCTTCTTGTCTGTTTGTCACCCCTTTCTTCTTGTCACTCCTGGTCTGCAATAAGTCACTGTTCATTCGGTGTGATGGGATTTTTACAAGAATTCCCTCCCTTGCACTTGCAGTACTTGCAGCAGTGTATCCCAGCTACCCGGCAGCGACAGCTATTCTTGTGTGCACACTTGCCACATTTGCAAGGATCTGGCAGACCCTCAGTGCTGGGAGACACTTTGAGAGCTCAGCTCCTACAGCTTTGCAGATGTTATGGAGAGGTAATATTGACCTCTTCACTCCTGAGTTGCGAACCAGCTAGAAATCTTGGAGACCAAGATGTCTACAGTTGTCTGCGATGTGGTACAACAGACACACAAAGACATCTGTGTCACCGGAGGTGGCTCCATTACCACCAGTTGAAATGGGTACAGCGCCACCTATCTTACTGGGGTATGACATGCTTCAGCCAGTAATTCTATTTTCTCACCGGCATGTATACTCGGACAATTGCAGTTGTCTTATTGAGTAGCTTAGTCGAACTATGGCTGTAATCCGACTAAGCTGTGCATGTAAACGTACTGACTGATATCACATGTGGGTGTGATATGCTCTAGCCTCAAGGAACGTGTGTGTGTGTGTGTGTGTGACATGATGCCAGGTTATAGAAGATGGTTAGTTGCATGCCCTGAGTCTGTGTGAAGCATAATAACGTCAAATTAGCCGTCTAGGAAAGCAAACTACCAATAACTTGAGGTCACAATAACACCAAAAACAGTGAACAAACACATAAATTGAACACATGTGCATCACATCAACCAGGGTTTAAAGTCCTGTGCTTAGCTGTGCAATGCTATGCTATCTAAGCCCAGTTCAGCGTTACCAGTCTTTGAAGAAAAGGTGCTGGTGGTTATAGGAGAAGGTTGGGGTTCCAGTGTTGAACAATGCTGTCCTTGCTGTGCAAGGTTTGATGAAAGGCGGCAGAGGAGAAAACTAGTTTTCTTTGCAAGGATAGCAGCTCGGCGCTAACCTTCTTGGTGTTCCTCAGATCCATAGATTGGCAGGACTTCGTCCAGTGAGGAGAAGTTCTTTGGGCCTGCTGATAAGGCAGCTTGCAGTTCTCCACAGCTTGTTGGGCAGCCTCGTGGGGGGAGGTGGAGAGGAGCCCTTGAAGATCCGGAGTTGAAGAAGTAGAGGGCATTGAGTGAGAGAGAGCGAACAAAGAAGGCGCTGGGGTTTTGACTACCTGATCAGCAGGGGGTCTGTCACCCTGACCAACAGTAGCTCAAACCTCAATTTTGCACCAAGGTGTGAAGAATGAGAAAGAAAATGTTCCACTTTGAAAGCCACAATGAATGACTTCATCTGTTGGTCCCAACATATCCAAATATAAAAAGCTCTGTTTTGTCGGTCTTTCCGTCCAGCCAGTATTCTGCCCGACGCAGTAACCACAGCGAAAATGACACAAAGTTGTGTAGTCAAAACAAGGGCTACGCGATATATCGTTTGAGCATCGCCATCGCGATATACGTGTGTGCAATAGTCACATCGCAGAGCCTGCGATGTAGGACGCAAATGAACTCATATAGTTTCAAGGGTACCTGACACACACTGTGTATGCAGACTCTGCATGCACAGCGATCCACCAATCACATTAGTTCTTAATCAGTGTGCCGAAGCAGACCAGCCCCTGCACATGGAGTAAGTGGCTGGTAACAACATTGAAAAATGAGCAACGAACAAGAGAAAATCAAGAAAATGAAGACTTGGTGCCAAAAAGAAAAGCAACGTCAGTTATCTGGAATTATTTCGGCTACAAGAAGGATGATATTGACCAAACACATCTTCTGTGTCAACAGTGCCTTGCATCTGTTGCCACAACGAGAGGTAACACAACTAATTAGTTTGACCATTTACGTCGGTACCACACAACAGAGTCCTGCACAGGTCTTATTTTGAAAACCCGCCCGTATACACCATACTTAAAACTGCATCCGACCTGTTTTCCTACAGTAGCACAAATTACATTCCCACCCGTTTTCCTACAATAGCACGAATTACATTTCGCACCCGAGCCGACCCACTATAAATTGTTACCGACGCCCGACCCACCCGAAGGAAAATTGGAAGTAATTTTTATAAATGAAAGTAAGCCAGCATGGGGAATGGAAGTCCTGGGAGGGCGCAAGCACGCATGAATGAGCTCATATGAAATATACATGCTTATCATTTTGAAATGCATCATAACATCAAGTGCTGTTCAGGTCATCTGATGAAAATTCCTGTATTTTTTCATATCGCAATATATATTGCAGGGTAAAAAAAAATCGCAATGTCAGTTTTTTCTAATATCGTGCAGCACTAGTCAAAACACACAAGCAGAACTGAAGAAATTTGAAGAAGTATTACGTCTCAACATTAACACCAATGCCATTGTGCTCTATTGATTCTGAAATGCATCAAAATCAGTCCACTGGGAGTTAAAATATGACCACTTTAGGTTTAAACTGCCACTTTGAATTTTGATATGGTACTTGCCTTTGTTATCTCAAATGTCACCTCAGAGTGTAACGTTATGTGAATTAAAATGTACATATTCTGCATCATTTGGATAATTGTGTTCATAAGTATCCTACAATGTATTTTTATAGATTCAGCTAAAACTTCTAAATTGACTCAAAATTCATAAAAATCGGGCCCACTGGGAGTTGAAATTTTGGTTTAAACTGCCATTTCGAATTTTGAAAATGTCAGAAATGAATTCCGCATCCTCAATAACCCCCAAAACCATGCCAATATTGTCCAAATCGGCCAAGCAGTTGCTGAAATATTGCCAATGTAGGCGATTAATGCTAATTAATGCTAATAAAGCTAATTATGCAAATTGCCAAACATATGCAAGTTAGCATCTGGCAGTTTCTTAATGCTGGGGACCCATACTGTACATTTCTAACATAAAACTTTGGTGTACTCAACATTTCGAGGTTCACAATGGGGCTCTATTGGCTGGAAAAATAGACTAATATGTCTAAAATTCTATTGAGGTTCTGAGCCTGTTGATCGCCTACTAGCAGTGAAATCTCCACAGATCCATTGATTTTGCTTGGAGGAATAATTGATTGCCAATGAAGTAAAGATAGAAATATTGGAAAAAAGTGAGAAAACGCCAAATTTTTTTGCATTAAATTGATGCAAAATCATGTAGTAATGTGTTTTAAGAGTTATTTTTTCAGTGGATGTTGTCAGCACATGTGTTCTGTGTATCTGGAATCCATTTATTGACAGACTAACCAACCCACTGAGGAGTTGAGGGAAAAAATAATTTTTCACAGTTTTCTGATAAAAAATATAGGATACATACACTAAAATGGCCACATTTTTTTTTCGCGATATTTCCGGCAGAGCAGACCCTCCAATTATTGGTTCTTAGGGTCAAAGTTAACAGAAAAAACACAAATAAAAAGTATGGCAGACCATGTCAGGTTCAACCCATTTTTGAGACTTTGGCTCCCCCACTACAGGTACCTCAGCTAATGCAAAAAAACACATTCAGAGGAGTTACTATCAAGTACAGCTATGGGTTCAAGCCCAATTTAGAGATGCCACCTTGATCATGAACCCTGAGATGTATGGTTTTGAAAGAAGTGGTGGTATCTTGGTGCCCGAGATGGTGATCTCCAAACCTGAGGGTCTGCCAGATCCTTGCAAATGTGGCAAGTGTGCACACAAGAATAGCTGTCGCTGCCGGGTAGCTGGGATACACTGCTGCAAGTACTGCAAGTGCAAGGGAGGGAATTCTTGTAAAAATCCCATCACACCGAATGAACAGTGACTTATTGCAGACCAGGAGTGACAAGAAGAAAGGGGTGACAAACAGACAAGAAGGGGAACATCTATCTAGCATCTACATCTATCAAACTTTGTGTAATTGAAATAATGAAATGTATATATTATTCAAATGTTTGCTTTCTTTCTTCGAGTACTATTAATATCCAACATTACCTATTTAAAAATATGTGGTTAGTATCGACAAAATGCAGATGGAATTTTGAAACTGGCTTTATCCAATTTTGACATATCTGTTCTGAAAGTTATGCAAATTAGCACACGTTTAATCAGATAATGGCCTATTTGCATATTAAAACATAAAATCCATGAAGACTTTCAATACAAAAGATGTTTGTATTGATGTCAGTGATCAACGTGTGAAGTTTCGTGGTGATATCTATAAGTTAAAATTTTTGCCCCATTCATGCCCCATTCACCTGTTGGACAAAAAAGGCGTGGCCATTTTAGGGGGTTTCGTCCCGGATAGCGAATTTCGCACAGTTCCCATGTTATTCCTTAGGGTCATATTAGTCTAGAACAGTTGAGAAATTCTCTCCCAAATGAAGTGCCCACAAATCTGACCCAGGTCCTAGACTAAGATGGGAAAAGCTTCAAATCCTCTTCAAAACTCATCGACTTTCAACCTCTTCTTGTTCCTCATACGTTGAGCGAGAGACACCATTCAAACTTTAAATGAATCACAAAACCTTGAGCTATTGACCTTGTATTCAGTTTTTTAAAATCTTGTACGGTTTTGAAATGGTCTCAGTTTTAGTTTTAAGGATTATAAGCCTGTCTTCTGAGTTTATAATGTGTGTGTATTGCGTGAGCTAGAGTGCGTGACATCATCAACTGCCGCACCCCAGAGTGAGGAGCAGCTCCGAAAACTGGATTTTTTTTTGCTTCAGCTTGATTTGGATCCCACATCTTGTACTTGACATAGACAATATAGGCATATAAATGTAGGAAATCTTGTTGGGTTTCAGCTGATGGTCTCATTTCAGCTGTAGGACTTACGGTTTTGGATTTAGAAGCCCAGGAGCGACAAGCACTCCTGAATGTTCCCCATAAGCCGCAATGTTAATTTTGAGCCAAAATTTCTGGAGGATCGCAGACGGTACATGTTTTGTCTCTCGCTCCTGTGCCCTCATTATGCACTCTACAGAAATAAAAATGACATGAGTGCGTTCAGCAATGTCTCCTGTAACTCAACATGTAGCACGTTTTGCCGATAACTATAACAGTTTCCCAAAAATCGCAGGAGTTTGGCAGGCATTTTCCCATTCATTCCTTATGGGGACACTTTCATCTGTGTTTCTGCTCCTGCTGCAGCATGTCTGCAGACATTTGAAGCTCTTTCTGCCTTTAACTTCTCACCTTTCAGCCTTTTTTCACCTGTTTAACCTCTTTCTGCCCTCTTACTCTACAACTTTTTGGCCTTTTCAGTCTTTTTTTCACCTTTTTAAGCTCATTCCACCCTCTTACTCTACAGCTGTTCATATGTTTTCACCTTTTAACCTCTTCCAGGCCTCTTACTCTACTGCTTTTCATCCTTTATTCACCTTTTGAACCTCTTCCAGCCCTCTTAATCTACAGATTTTCATATTCTTTTCACCCTTTTAACCTCTCCCAGCCCTCTTACTCGACAGCTTTTCATCCTTTGTTCCCATTTTTAACCTCTCCCAGCCCTCTTAATCTACAGATTTTCATATTCTTTTCACCTTTTTAACCTCTTTCAACCCTCTTACTCTACATCTTTTTACCTTTTCATCCTTTTCTCACCTATTTGAGCTCTTTTACCCTTAAACTTTTTTACCTTTTCATCCTTTTTTCACCTTTTTAACCTCTTCCAGCCCTCTTAATCTACATACTTTCATATTCTTTTCACCTATTTAACCTCTTTCAACCCTCTTACTCTACATCTTTTTACCTTTTCATCCTTTTCTCACCTATTTGAGCTCTTTCACCCTTAAACTTGTTTACCTTTTCATCCTTTTTTCAACTTTTTATCCTCTTCCAGCCATCTTACTCTACAGCTTTTCATATGTTATCACCATTTTAACCTCTTACAGCCCTCTTGCTCTACAGCTTTTTATGTTTTCACCTTTTGAACCTCTTCCAGCCCTCTTACTCTACAGCTTTTCATCCTTTATTCACCTTTTTAACCTCTTCCAGCCCCCTTATTCTACAGCTTTTCATATGTTTTCACCCTTTTAACCTCTTCCAGCCCTCGTACTCGACAGCTTTTCATCCTTTATTCACCTTTTTAACCTCTCCCAGCCCTCTTAATCTACAGATTTTCATATTCTTTTCACCTTTTTAACCTCTTCCAACCCTCTTACTCTACATCTTTTTACCTCTTCATCCTTTTCTCACCTATTTGAGCTCTTTCACCCTTGAACCTTTTTGGCTTTTCATCCTTTTTTCACCTTTTTAACCTCTTCCAGCCCTCTTACTCTACAGCTTTCAACCTTTATTCACCTTTTTAACCTCTTCCAGCCCTCTTACTTTACAGCTTTTCACATGTTTTCACCTTCTTAACCTCTTCCATCCCTTCTTACTCTACAACTTTTCATATGTTTTCACCTTTTTAACCTCCTCCAGCCCTCTTACTCTACTGCTTATCATCCTTTTTTAGCCTTTTTTGACCATTTTACCCTCTTCCAGTCCTCTTTCTCTACAGCTTTTCACATGTTTTCACCTTTTTAACCTCTTCCAGCCCTCTTACTCTACAACTGTTCATATTTTTTCACCTTTTTAACCTCTTCCAGCCCTCTTTTTCTACAGCTTTTCACATGTTTTCACCTTTTTACCCTCTTCCAGACCTTCTTACGCTTCAACTTTTCATACTTTTTCACCTTCTTAACCTCTTCCATCCCTTCTTACTCTACAACTTTTCATATGTTTTCACCTTTTTAACCTCCTCCAGCCTTATTACTCTACTGCTTATCATCCCTTTTTAGCCTTTTTTGACCATTTTACCCTCTTCCAGTCCTCTTTCTCTACAGCTTTTCACATGTTTTCACATTTTTAACCTCTTCCAGCCCTCTTACTCTACTGCTTGTCATCCTTTTTAGCCCCTTTTCACCATTTTAACCTCTTCCAGCCCTCTTTCTCCACAGCTTTTCATATTTTTTCACCTTAATAACCTCTTCCAGCCCTCTTACTCTACTGCTTGTCTTCCTTTTTAGCCTTTTTTCACCGTTTTGACCTCTTCCAGCCCTCTTACTCTCCAGCTTTTCATCCTTCTTCACCTTTTTTATGCTTTTTCGGCCCTCTTACTTCATCCTTTTACACCTTCTTAAGCTTTTTTGGCCCTCTTACTCTACATCTTCTCATCCTTTTTTCACCATTTTAACCACTTCCAGCCTTCTTACTGAACAGCTTTTCATCATTTTCTCACCTTTTGAAGCTCTTTCAGCCTTTAACTGTTCACCTTTTAGCCTTTTTTCAACATTTTAAGCTGTTCCAGCCCTCTTACTCTGAAACTGTTCATATTTTTTTTTTCACATTTTTTTCACACTAAACTGTTCCACCCCTCTTACTCTACATCTTTTACCTTTTCATCCTTTTCTCACCTATTTGAGCTCTTTCACCCTTAAACTTTTTACCTTTTCATCCCTTTTTCAACTCTTTAACCTCTTCCAGCCCTCTTACTCTACAGCTTTTCACATGTTTTCACCTTTTTAACCTCCTCCAGCCCTCTTACTCTACTGCTTATCATCCTTTTTTTTAGCCTTTTTTGACCATTTTACCCTCTTCCAGCCCTCTTTCTCTACAGCTATTCACATGTTTTCACCTTTTAAACCTCTTCCAGACCTTCTTACTCTACAACTTTTCATTTTTTTCACCTTTTTAACCTCCTCCAGCCCTCTTACTCTACTGCTTATCATCCTTTTTTAGCCTTCTTTCACCATTTTGACCTCTTCCAGCCCTCTTACTCTCCAGCTTTTCATCCTTCTTCACCTTTTTTATGCTTTTTCGGCCCTCTTACTTCATCCTTTTACACCTTCTTAAGCTTTTTTGGCCCTCTTACTCCACATCTTCTCATCCTTTTTTCACCATTTTAACCTCTTCCAGCCCTCTTACTGAACAGCTTTTCATCATTTTCTCACCTTTTGAAGCTCTTTCAGCCTATAACTTTTCACCTTTTAGCCTTTTTTCAACATTTTAAGCTGTTCCAGCCCTCTTAGTCTACAACTGTTCATATTTTTTCACATTTTTAACATCCTCCAGCCCTCTTACTCTACAGCTTTTCATATGTTTTCACATTTTTAACCTCTTCCAGCCCTCTTACCCTACAGCTTTTCATCCCTTTCATTCCTTTTTCACCTATTTCAGCTCTTTCATCCTATAACTTTTCACCTTTTTAGCCTTCTTTCACCATTTTAACATCTTCCTGCCCTCTTAATCTATAGCTTTTCGCCTTTCTTTCAACATTCTTAGAGTTTTATGCATTTTCGGCAGGTCGTTCAGCAGATGTCGCTTCAGCCTGCAGCATTCACACTGTATTTTCACAGGAAATACACATTTTTCTAGTTATTCATGATTCCGTACGTATTTCAGCACTCTTCTCCTCCTTCAAACCTTGAGCTATTCAAACCATTCGAATATCAAAATGTTCAGCTTTTTAAGGACATGATGGCGTGTATTTTTCTCGTTTCAATCTTTTATACTTTTGGAAATATCACGCTTTTAATGCAAAATTTTCCCCATTCATCCTTATGGGGATTTTTTCAAATTTCATTCTGCTATAACTTCAGCATACGTTCAGCTATTCAAACCATTCAAATATTCAAATGTCCAGCTTTTCCAGCTCTTTCAACCCTCTTCTTTTCAACTTTTCAACTTTTTCAGCTATTCGGCTTTTTCCCAAAAAAATTTAACATTGCAGCAGATGGGAAAAGCTTCAAATCCTCTTCAAAACTCATCGACTTTCAACCTCTTGTTCTCCCTCATGCCTCCAGCGAGAGACACCATTCGAACTTTAAAAGAGTCACAACATCTGGAACTATTGGACCTGTATTCAGTTTTTAAAAATCTTGTACGGTTTTGAAATGGTCGCAGTTTTAGTTTTAAGGATTTTAATTTTTTATAATGGGTGTATATTGCGTGAGCTAGAGTGCGTGACATCATCAACTGCCGCACCCCAGAGTGAGGAGCAGCTCCGAAAACGGGATTTTTTTTTGCTTCAGCTTGATTTGGATACCACATCTTGTACTTGACATAGACAATATAGGCATATAAATGTAGGAAATCTTGTTGGGTTTCAGCTGATGATCTCATTTCAGCTGTAGGACTTACGGTTTTGGATTTAGAAGCCCGAGAGCGACAAGCACTCCTGAATGTTCCCCATAAGCCGCAATGTTAATTTTGAGCCAAAATTTCTGGAGGATCGCAGACGGTACATGTTTTGTCTCTCGCTCCTGTGCCCTCATTATGCACTCTACAGAAATAAAAATAACATGGGTGCGTTCAGCAATGTCTCCTGTAACTCAACATGTAACATGTTTTGGCGATAACTATAACAGTTTTCTCAAGAATCGCAGGAGTTTGGGAGGCATTCTCCCATTCATTCCTTATGGGGACATTTTCGTCTGTGTTTCTGCTCCTGCTGCAGCATGTCTGCAGACATTTTAACCTCTTTCTGCCTTTACCTTCTCACCTGTCAGCCTTTTTTCACCTTTTTAACCTCTTTCTGCCCTCTTACTCTACAACTTTTTGGCTTTTTCAGTCTTTTTTTCACCTTTTTAAGCTCATTCCGCCCTCTTACTCTACAGCTGTTCATATGTTTTCACCTTTTAACCTCTTCCAGGCCTCTTACTCTACTGCTTGTCATCCTTTATTCACCTTTTTAACCTCTTCCAGCCCTCTGACTATACAGCTTTTCATATGTTTTCACCTTTTAACCCTCTTCCAGCCCTCTTACTGTACAGCTTTTCATATTTTATTACCATTTTAACCTCTTTCAGCCCTCTGACTATACAGCTTTTCATATGTTTTCACCTTTTTCGGTCCTCGTCAGCCTTTAAATTTTCACCTTTTTTGCCTTCTTTCAACATTTTAACATCTTCCTGCCCCCTACTCTACAGCTTTTCATATTTTTTCACCTTTTTAACGTCCTCCAGCCCTCTTACCCAACAGCTTTTCATCCCTTTCATTCCCTTTTTCACCTATTTAAGCTCTTTCACCCTTAAACTTTTTTACATTTTCATCCTCTATTCACCTTTTTAACCTCTTCCAGCCCTCTGAATCTACGAATATTCATATTTTATCACCAGTTTAACCTCTTCCAGCCCTCTTACTCTACAGCCTTTCATAGGTTTTCACCTTTTTCGGTCCTCGTCAGCCTTTAACTTCTCACCTGTCAGCCTTTTTTCACCTTTTTCACCTCTTTCTGCCCTCTTACTCTAAAAATTTTTGGCCTTTTCAGTCTTTCTTTCACCTTTTTAAGCTCATTCCGCCCTCTTACTCTACAGCTGTTCATATATTTTCACCTTTTAACCTCTTCCAGGCCTCTTACTCTACTGCTTGTCATCCTTTATTCATGTGTTATCACCATTTTAACCTCTTCCAGCCCTCTGACTGTACAGCTTTTCATCCTTTTGTCACCTTTTGAAGCTCTTTCAGCCTTTAACTTTTCACCTTTTAGCTTTTTCTCAACATTTTAACCTGTTCCAGCCTTCTTACTCTACAACTGTTCATATTTTTTCACCTTTTGAACCTCTTCCAGTCCTCTCACTCTACAGCTTTTCATGTTTTCACCTTTTTAACCTCTTACAGCCCTTTAACTCTACAGCTTTTCATCCTTTTTCACCATTTTAACCTCTTCCAGCCCTTTTACTCTACAGCTTTTCATCCTTTTTCACCTTTTTGGTCCTCATCAGCCTTTAACTTTTCACCTTTTTTGCCTTCTTTCACCTTTTTAAGCTATTTCAGCCCTGTTACTCTACAGCTTTTTAGCCTTTTTAGATATTCATGTTTCTGCCTTTTCAACTCCTTCAAGAATACAACTTCATGTTCAGCTAGAGAAACTGTTCAGCTATCAAAATGTTCAACTTTGTTAGCCCATTAAACCTATTGCTTTCAAGCCTTTCTGCCTCACCAGCTACTGGAAAATTCTGCTTTTTCTGCAAAATCCCGACCATTCAGCCTATAGTTTTATGCATTTCCGGCAGCACGTTCAGCAGATTTCGCTTCAGTCTTCAGCATTCACACTGTATTTTCGTAGGAAATGCAAATGTTTCTAGTTATTATTCCAGCTTCCGTACGTTTTTCAGCACTCTTCTCCTTCTTCAAATCTTGAGCTATTCAAACAATTCAAATATCAAAATGTTCAGCTTTTTAAGGACATTACTGCTTGTATTTTTCTCATTTCAATCTTTTATACTTTTGGAAATATTAAGCTTTTTCTGCAAAAATTTTTGTTCAGCTATTCAAACCATTCAAATATTCAAATGTTCAGCTTTTTCAGCTCTTTCAACCTTCTTCTTTTCAACTTTTCAACTTTTTCAGTCTTCGTCTATCGGCAATACATCATTTGGCAGCATGGGTCATTGGGCCAGAGTAACAGGCGCCTAATCCCTAGCTGCTGTGTTTGGAAGGTTAGGGACAAATACCCAGATCCTCTGGGCCAGTACACAGGCTTTGTGCCCACTATTTGATTTCATTTTCAATTATGTTTTGTTGTTCATATGTTCGTTACTGTTAAAATGTTGAGTGTGATTGAAAATGTGTTTTTGTTTTTCAATAAAAATACTATATTGAAAATAGCACTGCTATGTCTTTTACCATGATATCATAACAAAAATGCTAGATCCAGATCATTATCATATGTTGTGAAAGTTCATTATGTCCAATTGATGTAATTAGTTTATAACATCAGTTGATAGGGCATCTGGTGACAGTTCTGACGAAGGCGGAAGACTCACGCCGAAACTGTAAACAATGTAATGAATTATTTCTATTGTCTAAAGAACAAACCAAAAACTGTCCTCTTTCAGTCATTTCAGTGTGAAAACAGTGCGATAAACCTCAAGATGAAGTATAAATAACACACAGTACAGATTGCACGGTGACTTCCTTTTACTGAGCACATGGTTTTGAATTTCCAATTAACACAAAAAGACAAAAAAATTAACAAAGTAAATAGAGTAAAAAAAAAAAAAGGTTTTGATGCTCCACGATGCCTACTGGCTCTTTAGTCACTCTTGAATGCTGGAGCTGCAGAGAACAACAAATAAAATAAAAAATCAGTAGATTAAATCATTGGCACAGAATACAGGTTTCTTGTTTGTGCATAAAGTTATGTTACACATGAGATCTAACTTAGAGAGTGTCTTTTGTAGCCCAATGAGTAAGTAACGAAGACATTCGACCTACCAAGACCTCTCCTGACTTGGGTGTGCAGGAGTTCTGTCACAGTTGGTGCCGGGACAGGGGGGAGCAGACCAAGCCTTCTGGGGTCATCAGGCCGAAGTGACCTCTTCCTGGGCATTCCCTTCCCAGCCAGTCTCTTCTGAAGAATCCTGGCTTGCAACTCTGGGATGTATGCATATGTTTTTGCAGCCTTCACAGTGTAGAGCATGTACCTCCTTGCATTTTTTTTGTACAGCCTCTTGTACCTGAAATTTGTAGAAGCAGAGGGGAGAGAGAGACAGAGAGAGAGAGAGAGAAAGAAATGTAATTAGAATATCTCAACTCAGGAAAGTAATCTGAGAACTGATTGATCGCACCGCCCAGAGGGCAATAGGTCAAAGTGGTGATGGGCATGATGTCTTAGTATATTCCTCAAAACATGTTTTTTAGTGTTTTCCAAAAATAAAGACATGGAGCAATGAGCAAGTGACTTACTGTTTGCCTCCGTCAGATTTAAGTGAGTCTGGCCTGTCCTTATGGAAATTGTAATCCATGGCGGCAAGGATTGTTCGGGCCTCAAACACTGGTGGGCTAAATGCTGTACGCTTATTTGCATACATAAGAATATGATTCTGGAAAGACTCCAGATCAGCAGTGGACCTGTAGATGGGGACAACCATTGTCAAATATTCAGTAAATTACTTTCTAGCTTTGCAAACATCCTTATTAGTAAAGAGACAGTCAAATTACCTAAATTTTAGGTATTTGTGGATTTCTTTCAACCACCGCTTGTTTGCAACGATGGCTTTGAGGGCCTCGTGTGCCATGGAGCCTCTCACAAGCCACTGCTGAGTTCCCCCAGATTCCAGGTCCACATGCTGGCAGCTGCCCAGGACCCACTTGTGTTCATTGATGACATGATGTAGTAGTCCAAGCCACAGCTCCTAAAAAATAAATATATATAGATAACAGCTTTCTTTCACAAACTAATTGAGTTCTTGAGAACACACTTATACAATAAAAATACAGACTATTTGTTTGCAGTATCTGTAAAATAATCTATAGTCTAAAATCATAGAAACAGATGTACTTTATTTTACCTTTTTATTACACTGCTCATTTTCTTCTTAGAAATAAACCTTTACTTTGTCCAAAAAATGATAATCAAGTAGTTTTCAAACCATGACAACTTACGATGAATTCGTGGTATGAATCTGCCTCTTTGCAGCACCACCAAAAGTGGTTGACGATGTCCTTCAACCAATGGATCAAGCTGGACTGACCTTTCACCTGTGCAGCCTAGGATGTAAATATAGAACAGTCATCAAAACAAACCACAAGTTAGATTATCATGGTAAAAGTGTTTGTAATGAAAACTACACTTACAGAATGGATCCTTTTGGCCAAATTCTTGGCACCATGCCACATGTCCAAGCTGTGCTGCATCCCAAGGTCTTTGTACTTTCCTTTGTCTGATTCAGTAAAATTAATTGAAAATTATGTACGGTAAATACAGTTGATTTTCCAAAAAAATAAATAAAACGATGACTACTATTATTTTTCCTGTAAGATCCCTAACAAACTTTCAATACTTACTCATTAGGGCAGAGATCTGGACATGGGCATCTGTGCAGACCTCCACAAGCTTCACCTCTTCCAATAGCCTATCGACTGTCCGCACAAATGCTTCTTTCTCCATGACCACAGAATTTCTCCCCGTTTCCCTTTTGTCCACTGTTACGATGGAAATGATTTCTTGGGAGTCATTCTCCATGGCAGTGTATGTACAGTACTGGGCACAATACCCAGGACTGTCCATTCTTCCATCCGCTATTGAAATAGTAAATAATAAATTATTTTCAATGAACCTCACATTCAAACTTCAACAAACCACTGAATCTTAAAATATATTTTTTTTTAAAAACTTCACATTACCTACTATCACCACATCTCTGGTTTGTAGGCGTTCTATGCTCTCTGCTCTCTTCTCCTCCCAACATTCCTTGATGGTATCAACACAATACGTGTCTTGAATGTTGTAGAATGAAGTATGGTCCACCATCCCCATGTTCATGAAACTAAACAGTAGAGCAACATTGGCATAGTTACTCACTGAGAGCAAGATGTTAGTGGCCAACATGAAGTCCCCTGCCAGTATCCCGTATTTCACTGTTGGCTGTGAGCACCACCTCCATACAATATGGCCAACAGGACAGGTCTGCCAAGGAATAAAACACAACTTAATCAACATTGCAAAATACAGATGTGTTGCTAATGATAATATATGAATAACGTTGAAAGCATAATCAAGTGTCACAAAAGAAGTTCCAATGTCTCTAACTCAGAAATACTACTAGTTTGCAATGTTGTGTGACTACAACCACTCACCCATTCCATTATGCTTGCAGTACCCCTGTAGGTGATAGAAACTTCAAAGGGGGGGCGGCACTGACACTCCACCTGGCTGAGACCAAAAGTGTAAGGGCACCTTTGGAGTGGCAGCACAAGGAATGACGCTAGCTGCTTCAGACAGTCTTCATATGCAATGGAGGCACGTTTCCCGATTAAGTCATCCTCTGTTATAACATCCAGTACATCAGGAAAGGGAGGTTGAGGCAGAGGTGGGACAACTGCTGGAGGGTCAGGCTCCATCTCTGGGATGTCATGTACAGTTTCATTAGCATCAATTACAGGCAGACTGGCAATGTCTGGTGGTGCCTGCAATGCTCCACCCATCCTGTAGACATGAAACATATGAAAGCAATTGCTATTTATGCATTAGTTATTAATACAAGATCTAGTGATGAAGCATCAATAATTACATAAATTGTTAGAGTTTTTATTTAGTTCTCTGCGAATAACTCTTCTGTGTCTCTTTTTGTTCTGTGTTCCAAACAATGTTTACTAAAGATTCCTATCGAGTGAAACATCATGAAGCAAAGAGAATCAAAATAATGGTAACATACCGAACATAAATACGAGGAACGTAGTCCTCATCTTGACTGTCATCACCTTCAATATCGTCCTCAGTCTCATCACAATCACCCCAATCAATACTGTCAAATTTGAAATGATAAAATATAAACAATCAAAGCACATCAGCAAGTCTTGTCACACTACTACTACTACGGGCATTTTCAGTAAAACTTACACACTGTTCCTCAGGTCATTTATCTGACGTTCATCCATAGTCTGGGTCTCACTATCCTGGATACTCATGTTCTGTAAACTTTTTTGGGGAAAAAAATGACTGTCACCATAGGTGTGGATCATACAAAAAGGGAATGTTCAACCTAATTTATTTTCCTCAATCATATTACAAGGATCGTGAGGCTTTATTTACCTTTCCTGTAGGGCTTCAGGGGCATCTGCGGTGCTCTCAATAGAGAGGGTATCAGATGATGCCCCTCCAATACTTGACAGTGATGGAGTTGCCAAGATTTTTTTCCCCAGTCTGTGCCTCTTACTGGGGGTGGAGGTGCTCGGACCCATGTAGCTTAAGAGATGAGCGTTTTATCATAAATGAGTGGCTCCAAGACACACAATTCTGTTCTCTCAGTGAAGATCAAGATGCATTATTATTTATGGTAACGTTAGCTGTTGACTAGGGATGGACATATCAGATGGAATAACGTTATGCATGATATTTGACAGAACTGTCCTTCATTTTTGCCTCCCCTTTTATAACGTTATATAGTTTATGGCGACATATATGCAAAGACCTAAAGAGGACGCGAATTTGGCTAAGTATGAAATGTAAGATTTCATATTGTCCAGCCGCTGCTGACAAGCGCACCAACAGCGGCTGGACATCGACTGGACAGCGGCACGCTGGAGACCGGATGCCCGTACCAGTACAGTGCTAATGCTGCTAGCGTTAGCTGTGCTGCTAACGTTTGTTTCTATGATCGAAATGAATAACGTTATTACTCGACAGTTCAAAGTATTCGAAATGTCCATCTACGTCAAGCTATGATGCTAACTTAGTTAGCCAAGTTTAGCTTACCTGTCTAGGAGAAGAGTGGCCAATTCGGCGTCCGTTTTCAAATCCTTGTCGGCTTTCAACTGTCTCCACCGTTCAAAAGCATGACCTATATAGACCCTCGCTTTAGCGCGAATTTTATCTTGGCGTTTTTGAGAATCATAACGAGCTCTTTTGGATTTCGTTGCCTCCGCCATTGTAGCTCAGTCGTGACTGGCAACCTGTGGTTGCTCGGCAACTGAGACTCGACTGACTGCAATGACTTGTAGACGGCGGTGGGTGGCGCCACATGCCAAAACATGATTTCAAAACATCAACATGATTTGCGGTCTGCAAAAGATTTTTTTTAATGCGAATATTTTGGCTGTACTGTTGTTGTTGGTGAGTTGAGTATGTTATATGAACATTATTCCTGAGTCTCTGTGACATATTAGGATGATTTTACGGCCAGTTGCTTTAGATTTCTTACATATTGTACCTTTAATCTACAGATTTTCATATTCTTTTCACCTTTTTAACCTCTTCCAGCCCTCTTAATTTACAGATTTTCCTATTCTTTTCACCTTTTTTAACCTCTTCCAACCCGCTTACTCTACATCTTTTTACCTTTTCATCCTTTTTTCACCTTTTTAACCTCTTCCAGCCCTCTTACTCTACAGCTTTTCATGTTTTCACCTTTTGAACCTCTCCCAGCCCTCTTACTCTACAGCTTTTCATGTTTTCACCTTTTGAACCTCTCCCAGCCCTCTTACTCTACAACTTTTCATGTTTTCACCTTTTTAACCTCTTCGAGCCCTCTTACTTTACAGCTTTTCATATGTTTTCACCTTTTCAACCTCTTCCAGCCCTGCTACTCTACAGCTTTTTAGCCTTTTTAGATATTCATGTTTCTGCCTTTTCAACTCCTTCAAACATACAACTTCATGTTAAGCTAGAGAAATTGTTCAGCTATTAAAATGTTCAACTTTGTTAGCCCATTAAACCTATTGCTTTCAAGCCTTTCTGCCTTACCAGCTATTGGAAAATTCTGCTTTTTTTGCAAAATCCCGACCATTCAGCCTATAATTTTATGCATTTCCGGAAGTCAGTTCAGCAGATTTCGCTTCAGTCTTCAGCATTCACACTGTATTTTCGTAGGAAATGCTATTTTTTCTAGTTATTATTATTCTTCCGTACGTTTTTTGGCACGTATCTCCTCCTACAAATATTGTCCGATTGAAACCATTCAAATATCAAAATGTTCAGCTTTTTTCGGACATTACTGCTTTTACTTTTCTTATTTCTACCTTTTATACTTTTGGAAATATTCAGCTTTTTCTGCAAAATTGTGGGGATTTTTTCAAATTTCATTCTGCTATAACTTCAGCATACGTTCAGCTATTGAAAGCATTCAACTTTTAGAATGTTCAGCTTTTTATGCTCTTTCAACCTTATGCTTTTCAACTTTTCAACTTTTGCAGAAATTCAGCTTTTTCCAAAAAAAATTTAACATTGAATCAAATGGGAAAAGCTTCAAATCCTCTTCAAAACTCATCGACTTTTAACCTCTTCTCCCTCATACGTTGAGCTAGAGGACCCTTTCAAACTTTAAAACACTCACAAGACCTTGGAATATTGGCGATGTATTCAGTTTTTAAAAATATAGTACAGTTTTGAAATGGTCACAGTTTTAGTTTCAAGAATTTTTAGCTCCTCTTCTAATTTTATAATGGGTGTGTATTGCGTGAGCTAGAGTGCGTGACATCATCGCTAGAGTGAAGAGCAGCTTCAAAAACTGGAGAAAAAATTATCTTCAGCTTAATTTTGATCCCAAATCTTTTACTTGACATAAACAATATATGCATAGAAATGTAGGAAATCTTGTTGGGTGTCAGCTGACGGTCTTATTTCAGATGTAGGACTTACACTTTTGGATTTAGAAGCCCGAGAGTGACAAGAAGTCCAGCAGCTGCCCCATATGCCGCAATGTTAATTTTGAGGCTACATTTCTGGAGGAGAGCAGACCGTACCTGATTTGTCTCTTGCTTTTCTACCCTCATTTCTCACTCGACAGAAATAAAAACAACATGAGTGCATTCAGCCATGTCTCTTCTCACTCAACATATAAATATTTTGGCGATAACCATTACAGTTTTTTCAAAAATTGCAGGGGTTTGGGAGGCGCTTTCCCATTCATTCTTATGGGGACATTTTCATCTCTGTCTCTGCTACTTCTCCAGCGTGTGTATTGCGTGAGCTAGAGTGCGTGACATCATCGCTAGAGTGTAGAACAGCTGGAAAATCTGGAGAAAGAATTCTCTTCAGCTGGATTTGGATCCCACATCTTTTACTTGACAGACAATATATACATAGAAATGTAGGAAATCTTGTTGGCTTGCTCCATGGTTGCTCCTGCTCCAGCGTATGTGCAGCCATTTTAAGCTCTTTCACCCTTTAACTTTTTTACATTTTCATCCTTTTTTTCCACCTTTTTAAGCTTTTTCGGCCCTCTTACTCTACAGCTCTCATCCCTTTTCACCTTTTCATCCTTTTTCACCCTTCTAAGCTCTTTCAGACTTTAACTTTTTAACCCTTTAGCCCTTTTTCACCATATTAACCGCTTCCAGCCCTCTTACTCTACAGCTTTTCATCCTTTTTCGCCTTTTTAAGCTTTTACACCGCTCTTATTCTACAGCTTTTCATTTTTTTCACATTTTTAAGATCTTTCAGCCTTGAACTTTTTACCTTTTTAGCCTTTTTTCACCATTTTAACCTATCCCAGCCCTCTTACTCTACAGCTTTTTTTCACCTTTTTGAGCTCTTTCAGCCCTCTTTTTTACATGTTCATCCTTTTTTCACCTGTTTTAGCTTTTTTGGCCCTCTCACTCTACAGCTTTTCATCCTTTTCCATCCTTTTCATCCTTTTTTCACCCTTTTAAGCTCTTTCAGCCTTTAACTTTTAAACTTTGTAGCCTTTTTTCACCATTTTAACTCCTTCCAGCCTTCTTACTCTACAGCTTTTCATCCTTTTTCACCTTTTTAAGCTTTTCGGCTCTCTTACTCTACAGCTTTTCATCCTTTTTCACCTTTTTAAGCTTTTCAGCCTTTAAGTTTTCACCATTTTTACCTCTTCCAGCCCGCTTACTCTACAGCTTTTCCCCTTTTCAGCTTTTTAAAAATCTTTTTAACCTCTTCCAGCACTCTTACTCTACAGCCTTTTAGCCTTTTAAGATATTCACCTTTCTGCCTTTTCAGCTCTTTCAAACATTCAACTTCATCTTCAGCAATTAAAATGTTCAACTTTTTCAACTCCTTCATCGGCCTTTAACTTTTCAGCCTTTTCAGCTTTTTGGCTTTTTCAGCTTTTCAGCCCTTTCAGCTTTTCTGGCATTTCAGCTTTCAGCTTTTTCAGCTTTTCGTATGTCCCACTACAGCCTGGTAAATCTGATGTTTCTTTTATTTTGTCCTGACTTGCTGAGTTAAAAAATTGGATGTCTGAAAATGTTCTGCAGTTGAATGACTTGTCAACAAAGGTGACCGGGCCTTTGCTGTCCGTACCCCTCGGCTATGGAACTCCCTGCCTGGAGATCTCAGGCAGGCAAACTCAGTATCCTCTTTTAAATCCCTTCTTAAAACTCACTTTTATGGCTTTTTCTTAATTGTTGGTAATTGTTCTAACTATGTAAATTATTTTACATGTTATATCTTTGTTTGTATTATATTATCTTTCTATTTTATTGTAAAGCACTTTGTAACTTGTTTTTGAAAAGTGCTATATAAATAAAGTTATCATTGTTATCATTGTTATTAGGGGGCCAAGCCTGAGGGGCCGAGGGAAAGCGTATGCAAGCATACGCGTTTCCTAGGACCAGCGGTGCTAGGAACCCTATTGTAATTGTAAAGATTTTTATTTTTATTTTTCTCCGGCTAAAAGTGGTGCTGCGGGCTAAACCGTGCAAGGGAGGGCAGTGCAATTTGGAGGGTTAGTCCAGACTCCTGCGAATATCTCAGACACAAAAAACTACATATATTCGCCTGCAGGGGGCGCTATAACCTAAGCCAACACATTTTTGCATAAAACTCCAAAACCGTAGGTAGTACATTCAAAAATCTTGTATTTTGGCACTCCAAAAAATCTGCTAGTTATAACCAAACAATCCTTTTTGCTAGCTAAAAAACACATATTGTTTCATATTTCAGTCTGATGTTTTGATGTTGAAACTAAATGCTTTCAACATCAAACTTAAGTCAATTATTCCTGAAGTCATCCAGAGGCTCTGTGCCAAATTTGGTGCAAATTGGAATATAGGTGGCGCTATAATGGATGCAATCGCATTTTTACCTGTAACTTCCACATTTTAAATTAAACATTTGCAAACCTTATATCCATATATTCCCTAAATAGAGCTGGGTTTTCTGACATAGGACACGCCCACATCTGCTGCACATTTCATTCGCTGAATTGCCACATATGCAAAACCTACTTTTTCAAACTCCTCCTTGGGATTCTATCCGATCTGCATGAAACTTGGCACGTACACTCTTCAGCTGGACCTGATCTGAAGTTATCAAAAGAATTTTGCTCGGTCAAAAAATGCACAAATTATTAACGAACAAATTTCTGCAGCTAGCTATAAAAATGTAAACTGTTTGATATCTCCATCAAACTTAATGCTATTGACACCAAATTTGAGATCCTTGCTTGCCATGAGACTGGGAAAGGATGAGCCGAATTTGGCGAAGTTTGGCCACTAAGGGGGCGCTAAAAGGATAAGAAGTTTATATCTCCTGAACGGCTACGCAGATTTTTACGAAATTTGGTCGGTATGGGCGCGCAGGTGGTCAAGTGGTTAGAGCGCATGCCATAAACGCAGCCGACCCCGGTTCGATTCCGGCCAGAGGTCCTTTGCTGTATGTCACATCCCCCTCTCTCTTCCATATTTCCTATCTGTCTACTGCTTAATAAAAGGTGTCTATGACAAAAAAATCTTTAAAAAAATAAAAAAATTTGGTCAGTATGCTGTAGGACCAATCCTGAGGCCACATCTTCAAGATGGCCATGACTGGTCAATGTGGGCGTGCCTTATTACAACAAATCCAAATCGGCACACATTCAGCCTTTTGCACTTCCAGTGCACTTCCCATTACAGTGAATACCACGGCTTCCTTTGGGGCCAACTTCCGTGGGCTCAGCGGTGCGTGGGGTCCGAGTTGCGCGGGGAGGCTTGGCCCCCGTTCATAACTGCTTGCAGTTCTAGTTAATAATAATAATAATAATAATAATAATAATAATAATAATAATAATAAAAATAATAATATTATATTATCCCTCTGAATTCACCTCGGGTGCAATCACATTGCACATGAAACCAAAGACAACGATGTTTAAAATTGTGCACGTGTAGTCATCTCCTTGGGTCGACACATTCATTGCCGCCATTTTTGAATCCCAGGTATATGATTCAGTTGATTCTGAATCCTCACTGGTGTGAAAACTGCTCACAACAACCTAACTCACCAGGTACCTAGCTGGAATGAGAATAAATGGCTCAAGTAACCCAAATGCATGAGTTCTTTGGGGGAATAGCGGATGAGGAGGGCAGGCCAACCTGCAGGCAGGTAGGATTGTCTAGTGACAGTGTGGAGGGAACTCAGGGGAGCCAGTGGAGCAGGAAGCACAACAGAGAGATGCTGGATGTTCTGCACACAAGGCAAACAAAACACGAACATGAGATGTAGCCCAGACAGGGCAAAAGCACTGAACTTACATACAAGAGAAATCTCAAGACTAGGAAAATAATATGACAAGCTAAACACAATAGCAAGTGGCACTGATAATAATCATCATATGGGACAGAACAATCTGGCACCAGAGTGGAGATGAGACCAGGGTTAAATGGCAGAGGTAAATGAGTTGATGATCTGCAGGTGTGTCTCTCCGCTCCTGCAGACACCACTGCCACGCCCACAGACACACATAGGGAAAGAAAAAGGTGAGAGAGAAGGGAGGAGGTAAGACATTCCCACTAAACTCGGCCAGTTCATACCTGCAGCCAAGTTGGTCATGTCAGTTTGAGCAAGTGTTTGAGTTTTGTTATCGGATTAACCTGTGTACCAGCCTGCCTGTCAATTTACCTGTGTGCCTGTCTGCCTACCGACTGGTCTCCACATAAGCTGTCTAAATAAATCACTAAAGTTATCCTGCTGCCTCGCCTGTCTTTTGTATTTGGGTCCAACCCTTGTTGCTCATCTGTGACAGTTTCCAACAGATAAGATTTGTTTGAGCAGGGTAACAGACAGGGGTGCCTACTTTCCCGCCCCCCCGTCAAAGGTTAATATACAGTTTAATGTATTAACTGGCTGATGATCTTTAACAGATTTATCTATCCAAATAATCACTGGTCTCAGGTTATGCTAAGTTAATTTGCAGAAAACAGAAATTATTGCAGTAGGGAAACAAGAAAAGCAGTAGCCCTTTTTAGATAGAAAAGGCGGCACATTTGCTCCAAGGTAAGGGTGGCAATGTGTCCTTTTCTAAAACGGAGGCGTAATATTCCTCCTTTTACCCCTCCACCGGGGTAGGCGTTGTTGTGACCAGAAGTGTCACCCCGAATCCTCAGGACCTCGACCCTGTAAATACTGGAGGGAGAGAAGACTGAATGATCACACAAAGTCAGAATTAATTTCCACCTTTTGCAAAAGGGAGAACTCTACAGCTCAATACAGATCACGTGACCTGCTCCTGCAGCTGTTCCCCAAGAGTTCCGAATTCTCCGCTGTTTGCAGGCTCATTTTATTGAAATCATAGGGGCGTTTACATTTCATAAAGCATAACCATAAATGGATATATTTACACTTTGCTTCACATCTTGTTACTTGGTTGGGGGTGTTTTCCTCCCCACTATCGTACCATCCCTCATGCTCAAGGACACATATTTGTGTCTACTCCTCTGGTTCACTTCTGCTTTTATATCTCTCCACTTTCTACTAGACAGGGTTCATTCTCTGGTGACAGGGATCACTCTCGGGTGACAGGGTTTGAGCCTTCTGTCTGTACTGTAAACTGTCTGTCATCTGAATATCATAAAGCATAGCGAATATATAATAAAAATCCACAGCGTAAACATGTGACGTGACGTGAAGCATGAAGTTGGGCTGTGAACAGTGACAGTGACAGCTACAGAGATCCAGGAGACGCTAGCATCTCCTGGATCTCAGCGGCTGTCCAGTTGTTCATCTTAATGTCCACGGATGAAGTGATGGACTGACTGCTGTGATCAGCTGTTTCTTGGTTTTAAAACTCCCCGGCTGTGGGTCGCACAAAAATGCAGGTCCTCAACACCTCCGCCCATCTTACGCAGGGGTTGGCACATTGATGCCTCGGATTTAGATAGCAGGCGAGGCGGAAAAAAGTGTACCCTCCAAGGCGGCAAAAGTACGGGCAAATTGTTTTTTTTGTCCAACAGGTGAATGGGGCATGAATGGGGCATGAATGGGGCAAAAATTTTAACTTATAGATATCACCACGAAACTTCACATATTGATCACTGACATCAATACAAACATCTTTTGTATTGGAAGTCTTCATGGATTTTATGTTTTAATATGCAAATAGGCCATTATCTGATTAAACGTGTGCTAGTTTGCATAACTTTCAGAACAGATGTGTCAAAATTGGATAAAGCCAGGTTCAAAATTCTATCTGCATTTTGTCGATATTAACCACATATTTTAAAATAGGTAATTTGGGATATTAATACTACTTGAAGAAAGAAAGCAAACATTTGAATAATATATACATTTTATTATTTCAATTACACAAAGTTTGATAGATGTAGATGCTAGATAGATGCTCCCCTTCTTGTCTGTTTGTCACCCCTTTCTTCTTGTCACTCCTGGTCTGCAATAAGTCACTGTTCATTTGGTGTGATGGTATTTTCACAAGAACCTCCCTTGCACTTGCAGTACTTGCAGCAGTGTATCCCAGCTACCCGGCAGCGACAGCTATTCTTGTGTGCACACTTGCCACATTTGCAAGGATCTGGCAGGCCTTCAGGTTTGGAGATCACCATCTCGGGCACCAAGATACCACCACTTCTTTAAAAACCATACATCTCAGGGTTCATGATCAAGGTGGCATCTCTAAATGGGGCTTGAACCCATAGCTGTACTTGATAGTAACTCCTCTGAATGTGTTTTTTTTGCATTAGCTGAGGTACATGGGGCTTTCTCCAAATCCATTTTCAAGGAATTATTCTCAAATTCACTTAGTCACAGGTCATCAAAGGTCTCCAGGTTGGTGGATGGTTTGAGACAAGTCACCAAGAATGTTTCTGCCATCTGAATCGTGCTCTCAGTTAGCTGTGGACTGGCGAAATGACTGATCAGAATGGAATTTTCCTGTTTGCGGACAGCATTCATAGCTGCAAGTTTGGTAGATATCTTGCTGGTTGTGTCACACCCAGTCAGGGCATGAAGTGCTGAGAGACACTTTGAGAGCTCAGCTCCTACAGCTTTGCAGATGTTATGGAGAGGTAATATTGACCTCTTCACTCCTGAGTTGCGAACCAGCCAGAAATCTTTGAGACCAAGATGTCTCCAGTTGTCTGCGATGTTGTACAACAGACACACAAAGACATCTGTGTCACCTGAAGTCAGTGTCAGGGATGTAGGTCCTTTCCGGTGGTGTAGAATGTCCTGTATGTGGAATATCATCCTGTCATCAGCTTCCTTGTGAGTGCAGTTGAGGCGAGGGAATGGAGATGCACACCCAGCTGACACAATCCAGGCCTGTGGTGATATACCAAGGTAAAGGGGTTTGGTGTTCTGGTAGTTTGTGATGAGCCACTCAACATAGAATGCCTGGAAAGCAGTTTTACTGACAGAGGATGACCAAAAGTGCTCTAATTCCACTACCAGGACATTCCCATTCTCCATTCCCTTGTTGTACCACATCGCAACCAGCCAGAAATCTTGGAGACCAAGATGTCTCCAAGATTTTCTGGCTATATCCCAAATTACCTATTTAGAAATATGTGGTTAATATCGACAAAACAGATAGAATTTTGAACCAGGCTTTATCCAATTTTGACACATCTGTTATGAAAGTTATGCAAATTAGCACACGTTTAATCAGATAATGGCCTATTTGCATTAAAACATAAAATCCATGAAGACTTCTAATACAAAAGATGTTTGTATTGATGTCAGTGATCAACATGTGAAGTTTCGTGGTGATATCTATAAGTTAAAATTTTTGCCCCATTCATGCCCCATTCACCTGTTGGACAAAAAAGGCGTGGCCATTTTAGTCTTACTAAGGATACTATTTAAATTATTTGAATAGTTTAAAGAGTTGCCTGGTGCTAACATTCCAAAGAGTAACCACACCACTTAAATGAATGAATGCAGAGAGGAAATAGTAATGTCATAAATCAAATTATGTGAAAAGAAACATTTCCAAAGTACTTCTGAACTGAACTCCTGAAATGTACAGATTCTCCAATATCACCACTGACTGATCCGACTGGAATGGGTCTTTCTTTGAGGCAAAGCATGAGGCTCTGGGGCAGAGAGACTTCATTGGGCCACTGAACATCACTGCCACAGCAGTTGACTCCTCACCAGATGTTGCAGACTCATGAGGTTCCCAGTATCTCTGCTCCAGGGAGATTTACTACCTGAAATCAAAAGGCCAAATCCAAAAGAATAAGAAGGTGCAGAGCAGCTAAGGGACTACCCAGAAAGGCAGGAGAAGGGCCTGAGGGAGCTGGATGAAAGTGAAGCAGAGAGAGAAAAAGGAGAAAGCAGGAGCAGTTTGACACATTAGTGTTATCTTTGGGATGTTGGTGGAGAAGCACGTGTAGTCTTTTCATTTGTTTGGTTTGAATATTTAACATGTGGTTATGGAGTTGTTCAATTTGATTTGTTTGAACATATAGTTATTCATTGCAAAAAAATCAGTTCACTTTAATCTAATGAATCCTCAGTTAAAGCTGTGTGACAGGAGACGCTTTTCATCCGTCTCACAGAAGTGTTCTTTGAATTCAGATGTTAGATTGATCATAAACAAGAATCACAGAAGGAGTGTTATATTTTTCACTCTATGACGACGAAAACAATTTCTTCTTCTAGTAGAAGAAACTGTATTTGTCAGTGATTTTTTACATTTAACATGCAAACACATCTGAAACTTGTCCTCTGCCCATCACTAGCTGCACATTGTAAGTATACGCACACACACTGCAGACTAGGAGCAGTGGGCTGCAGTGGCATGTCAGAAGCCCGGGGAACACACATGGGGGTTTTGGTGCCTTGCTCAAGGGCACCTCAGCAGTAACCCAAGAAGTAAACTGGCACCTCTTCAGCTACCAGTCCACTTCCATACTGGACTTGAACCAGTCACCCTCCGGTCCCCAAGCCAAGTCGCTACCGACTTATCTACTGCCGGCAAGATGTGTGATAGCTGGTATTAATGCAAAGTAAAGGGGACCTGACTCAGCTCAACAAAAATTTAAATGAACAGAAGAACAGAAGTTAATTTGCTCATCTTGACCAGATTGATAGAGGAAAATAAGGATAACCCCAGGTTTCTTTTGAGCACTGTAGCCAAGCTGACAGACTATACCTATATTGATGTTTGTATTCCTATTACACTCACCAGTAATGACTTTATGGGCTTCTTTAATTATAAAAGTCTACTTTTTAGAGACCAACTTCATCACCTTTGGACCTCAGCTGGTATCAATTAAGCCTCTAATACAGAACCCTCAGAAACAGCTATAAAACCAATATTATTATCTTGACTAAATCTAAGTGCTGTATCGTAGGCAGCAGGACTTGTTTCATTTTCTTGAAGATGTTTCACCTCTCATCCAAGAAGCGTCGTCAGTTCGAAATAACTTGAGGAGTTGCAGGCTTTTAAACTCTGTGTGGGTGTGTTCTTACAGTTAAGAACACGTGAGCTCTGAGTTTCAGAGCTGTTAGGGCCACTTGTGGGTCGAACAGCCAGGAAGCTAGCTGTTTACAGGAACCACCTGCACTTCAACTTGAGATGCAGGCAACACAGGATAATTCCTAAAATCTTACACCTGGGCTCCAGATTGAAAGGACACAGGGCCACAGTGATCCTTCAGGAGGCTCAAAACCAACTAGACCAGACATTTGAGGAACTAAAATCACTACTACCAAACAAATGTCTCCAAGTTTGTTGAGAAGGCACAAGCATCACAGCACACTAAGGTTAAGGAACGGCTGACACACAAATTCCAAACTTAACAGGCACATCAAAGCAACCTGCATAATAAAGAAGCTCTCACCTGCAGAAATAGGGCAATCAACAACACAGCACATCTGGACATACAAGAGAAGTGGGTGAAAAACGTGTCCAATACAGAGCTCACCCAACCAGAGAAGAATGTCCTTGTCAAAGGACTGAACTTTGCAGTCACTCCAGAACAGATAGCGGTAGTAGATTTAATCACAGCAACCGAGTCAACCTTTAGAAACAACAAGCTGGCAGATTCAGAGGCAGAACAGCACTCTTGCTAATGCAAAAGCACCCCCTCCAACCTCACTACTGAGGAAAGGAAGGCCCTGCAATCGCTCAAAAGAATCCGGAACATGACCATGTTGCCAGCAGACAAAGGGAATTTCACTGTAGTGCTAAACATAGCAGACTATAACACCAAAGTCACTGATCTGCTTAGTGAAGTAGAAAGAAGATTATAGAACAGCCATTCACACCTTGGCTCACCTAGCCTTGCTTGTACCTGCGTTTGGCCTCATTAATACCTCTCCTTAGGCTTTGTTTGTAGGCCTGCCAGTCCCCAGGCTTAAACACAGCATTCCATGTCCTGAGCAGGGTCCTCACCTTGCCGTTGAACCACGGTTTCTGGTTGGGGAGCACTTTAACAGTTTTTGTCTCTGAAACAGTCTCAGCACAGACGTTTATGTATGAAAGGACAGCTGATGTGCATCCCTCCAGGTCTGTCCCCTCAGCAAAAACATCCCAGCCTGTGTCCTCAAAGCAGTCCTGCAGGGCTGAGCTGGCTTCCTCAGTACATACTTTGACTGTCTTCATAGTTGGTCTTTGTCTACAGCTGAGAGTTTTGTTAGCAGGTCGACTCTGCTGTACTGTGCATAAGCAGCCGCTAATGTACAAAAAAAACACACAAAAAGAACACCATAAAAACATGACCTGCACTATTCTGTTACTGAACTCAGACAAAACAGAGGTTATTGTGCCGGGCCCTAAACATCTTAGAGATACATTATCTAATGTTATAGCTACTCTGGATGACATTGCTCTGCTGGCACCACAGTAAGGAATAGGGAGTTCTCTTTGATCAGGATCTTTCCAAAATATCAAATATTAACAAACCCTTTTCATCACTTAGGATGCAAATATAAATTGTAATCTTCAAAACCTATGTACAAGATTTGCAAACAACGAAGTTATATACAACTATTTACATTAAAATGCAGGCAATTCCTCAGGCGTTTTTTACAAATTTACAAAAATCTATTTACAAAACAATCAGGTGCCACAATAGGATGCCACCAAATTATTTGTGCCACTCTAGAAAGCAGTTCCTATCCAGTACAAGACAGAGAGGCACATCACAGGCCTGACACCTCCAGGGTGTGTCCCTCCTCTTGTTCTCCACCTGGTGGCAGCGTTGGCACCTCAGCCTGCCCCTTGTGACTTTTTGGCCAGGATCAGTGGCTGTGTCAATGGGCACAGGGACATGATCAGCTCTCCTGCTCTGGGGAACACCTGTCTTGTCCATGCCACACAGCTGACACACCAGCTCCACCATGAAGTCTTTGTGTGTCATGGGCTGCACCTGCCTGGCACTGCTGATCTCCCGGTACAAGATGAATGCATTTGTTGTCGCAATGTCCAGGAAATGCAGCCTCACAGTCTTGTACCAGCACACCGTTTTTCTGTGGGTGGAGTAATATTGGATGAGCTGGTCTGACAGGTCAACCCCTCTCATGTTCTTGTTGTAGGCCGTGATCGGTGAGGGACAGGGAACGTCTCTCACAGCCCAGCGTCCAGCTCTGTCCTTCACCCGTCTCTGTGCTGTCACACCAGAAAATGCAGGATGGATGGTGGAGCACACAGACACCTCTCACGTGTCCATCCACTTCACAAAAACAAGTGGCCCCTCTCTGATCCACCTCACAGATCCTCTTTAGATTTCTTGGTGAGAGCATTTGCCCACCATCTTGGGCATCCCCTTCGGCTCTCCCTGTAGGTTCCACATGCTCCAAACTTCATCCCGGCCAGTTCCATGAACAGTTTGGGACTGCTGTAAAAATTGCCCATATAAATATGGTACCCAGTACCAAGACAGGATGGCTGGATAAGGTTCATGACCACATCATAAGACAGCCCTTGCTCATTCGCAGTATTTGTTTTTCCAGTATATATCTGGAATCTGAGGGTGTAGCCACTTCTCGACTCAGCCAACACAAAAAGCTTGATCCCCTGTTTAGTCAGCTTGTCTTTCATGTACTGTGTCATGCCCATCTTCGCCTTCATCGCCCCCATCCTTTCGTCCACCGCCAGCTCTCTCCTCGGGTGTTAATAAGCCTGGCAGTCGCTGAGGATGTCGTCATAAAGAGGCCTGACTCTGAACAGTTTGTCATGGCCTGGTGTCCCCTTCTTCCTCTCATTCTGTGCATCCTCTTCAGGATCACTGAGGTGGATGTTCCATAATATGGATCTGAATCTTTCTCTGGACATCACTTTGGCTGGCAGGGGCACCGGCAAATTGTGATTTTGTCTCCAGTAATCTTGGAGACTTGGCAGAGACACCAATGACATGACAAAAAACTTGTATAAGTCTTCCATCTCCACGTCAGTCCACTGATATTTACAGCCTAATTGTTTATTTTCTGCAGCCTTTTTGTTTGTGTTGCTGCAAATTGTCCTGACTGTGTCAGTAGCAAAAAACAACAAGAACAGGTCTTTTGGGCTGTAGAGGGAAAGTGTCTCTAATTGGACTCCTGGTGTTCTCCTTGGCTTAAACAGGCTTACCACTGGGGCAGCTTCAGCATCCTCCGCTGTCTTCCAGGGCTCAGATCTAGGGCGTGTCTCTGCTGCCTGAGCTAATGGAGATCCGGACCTCGTGGGCGCGCCGCGCCGTCCAGTCGGCTCTGTGTGGACGTCAAAGGCTCCTCTTCCTCTCTCTCCTCATCCAAAACATACGCTGGATCATCCACTTCATCATCAGAGTCCTCTCTCTCTGGCTCAGACTCTGGCTCAGCGTCTTCTTCAGCTCCATCCAGCTCAAAGAAGAGCTGCACTGCCCGTTCCACAGTCAGGAGTTGCCTCATTGTTTTGGCACACAAAACTAAAAGACGACTACACTACGCACTAATCACGAGAAACACATTCAAAACACACTAAATATCACAAATCTCACTCTAATAAAAAAAGAGGGTTAAACATGTTTGTGGTTTTCACATTAAAAAATTTAACTTTTTCCTACTCAGATTTTATGATTTTTGGGTGAATTTAGGTCCAGTGTGTTAATATAGTATGTCATAATGAAATAATAAATTCATACATGTGAGGTTGTGCTGAAAAAAATGACACCACACAAGGCCAGATAAACAGTTTTTAAGGTGAAATATAAAGGTAAAATCAAAAGTAGTCAAAAATGGCCAATTATACCCCAGACCCCAGAGGGTTAACATACAAATTAACCTTTAGTTGCATAAGTGGGTCAAAAATGAGGTGAGGATGTTTTCTTGCAATATTGTCATATTGATTATAATTATTATTATTATTATTATTATTATTATTATTATTATTATTATTATTCTTTCAAACTACAGCTAATCCAGCCAAATCTTTTTTTTAAGTCATGCCATTTCAATTTTTAATTGATCTTTTATACATTTTGATAAATGTTGTTCTTCCATTACTTCACCAAGCTTCCTAATCTAATAAGAACCTTTGATTCCTATCAACTGTGACTGTCAGGAATATATTTACTGTGGATATTAACTATTGTCGTCTTTACTCATACTTAATGTCAAAATTAGCAGGAACAAAGAGGTGAGGCTAGTACCAGAGAAGGAGTAGATTCACTGTGCCTGTATTCATGTGTTACAAATGTTTTTATTAGAGCACGTTGTTATACAGTTATTTATTTATAGCATACATATCTATGAGCGCAATATACATCCATATAGATATATGTGCTGTTGGGTCTTACATATACCAATAGTAGGTTAAAGAACATACATAAATGTGAGTTACAAAATACAAATGAAGAAAAGTAAAATGTAGACAAAGTAAATAAATAAATATCTATCCTGCTGTATGAGTTATGCGTTGCCGAGTAGAAAGAGTATTCTCTGCCAGTCGGATTAGTGATTCTCCAAATGTCAGACAAATTAGTATTATTGATAAAGTATCAAGAAGGATACTCAAATTAGTTTTCTCTATTCTGCGGGTGGAAGATCTATCAAAGTAGGGGTCTAACACGCAATTAAAGTCCCCTGCGATGACTAAATTTGTTTGGGATAAGTCTGATATAAGAGATATTACCTTCTGAAAGAATGATGGACTGTCTTTATTCGGTGAATACATATTCAAAAAGAATATATTTCCCCAGCCCAGTTACAATCAGAAGGCGACTTCTTATCAGATATTTTGTCTTTGTAAAATGAAGGGAATGCCTTTCCTCATCAAGATTGCTGTACCTCTTGCTTTAACATTAAATGATGAATGGCAGAGGTGGGACAAAGTCATTGTTTTGCAAGTAAGTCTCAAATCTTTGCCCTAAATTCAGTCAAGTCCCAAGTCAAGACAGGCAAGTCCCAAGTCAAGTCCAAAGTCAAGACTGACAAGTCTCAAGTCAAGTCCCAAGTCCTGCAGTTTGAGTTTCGAGTCCTTTCAAGTCCTTTTAACCACAGACTAATATATTTACGCAGATCATGTATGCTTTTAAAAATCTGTATTTTTTTATTAAGTGCAAGTGCAATTGAAATTGCAGAAAGAAAAAAAAAATAGTGCTGACATTTCACTTCCTAATTGCACTATTAACCAGTGTAGGAACACCAGCCCTTATGTCTCCATCACGAGGTTCTGCTTCCTTTCCCTGTCCTCTGACCTCTCACCTCTCAACCACAAGAGAAGATTCACTTAACAAACAAAGCCTATCTGTTTGACTGAATATTCGCTTCTCTTCCCCCTTCCAAAGAAGATGAACTCCTCCTTCCTCAGGCCAAACTATGTCCAGCACGAGTCCTCCTCTCTCTATAGAGTAGGACGATGTGTTGCTTTCTTGCTATAAACAGATCACTGGAGACCTTCTCTTACTAATTTAACGACTAAGCACAATAGAGTCCTTTCTCTCTTCACATCAGATGACAGGAAGTGGGGGTAGATGTTGGTTGGGGTAAAGATGACCCAGTCCTCCCCCCTTACAGGCCAAGCCGTTTTTATGACCCTGTCTGTGACATTTCAATCTTTGCTGCATTCCCTATACTCATCCACATTTCAATATGTTCTGAATAACTATTAACTACAATTTCATCTTCTTAATTTGATCAGATTTCCAAATAGCCTAAGAAGGCCATACAATAGATCTTTCCCATGTTATTGTCAAGCCCAAATTAAGTTTATTACTTAATGAATTTGGGGCTTGAGAGAAACCAGCCCCCACCTTTGCGATGGGCACAGACTTGTATATCATGATCCTCTTTGTGTGTAATGCTTGTGTTATTTACCAGTTAAATGTCTGATATGTTTTGTTAAGATAGAACTACAAGGAATATGTATAAGTCCTTGGTCCTACTGTGTATTGTATACTTTGTTGTTTATTTTGTATACTTTATTGTTTTATGCCTTAATCATGTTTTTAATTCTTTCATTCTTGGATCATAACCATGTTACATCTTTTAACGAAGACAAAAATTCGACTTTTAAGATGGTAAAGTTTTTGGGAAGAAAACACGATTTCGAAACATTAAAGCAATAGTTTAGTTAAATTAAAGTGTTGTGGGTCGAAACTCCGAACACAGAAGGAGTATTGTCAGCCAGCCCCACCCCTGTTCTCAGTCTGTCTGCTGTAGCTCATAAAAACAGAGAAGATGCTCTGCACACCACCTTGGGTCCTGACTTCGGTCATGACCTTGGTCACTTCTTTCTGTTACTACACTCTCTCCTCTCTGTTTCACCTTCGGTCTGACTTCGGTCCTGACCTTCGGTCCTGACTTCGGTCATGACGTCGGTCACTGCTATTCTTTCACTACACTTCTCTGTCTTCTTCTCCTTCTCTCTTCTCTTCTCTTCACTTCTTTGCTTTTTATTCTTATTTTTATTTTTAAAGTAATCTTTACTTTTATTTTTGCAACAAGCTCTAAGAAAGGGAATTGAATAACTACTTTAAGTGCTCTACTTTTATCCAAGTCTTTAATAGAACGAATTCTTTTCTTTTTGATTTTTGATTTGATTTTAATATAACGTTAATGTATCACTGCCTGATCCAGAAGAAGTTAAATTAGTGAAAGGATAAGAACTTGAGAACCACCTTGAAACATCAAAGAAAAAGTCTTTTTCAAGGCTGTGATCATCTGATGAAGAACGTTGCAGTCCATCGTCTGCCTCAGAAGCCGTGCAAGGAGTCTCCAACAAAAGAGACTTTGTGTGCTCCAAGCCGAGATCGCCTCTGCCCCCAGCGCTCCCAAGGCAGGAAACCCGCTGGGCCTCCGGACCAAGAGTTCTTCAACAGAGTACCGGCCTTCCCTCTGGCTATTGGACCGACGCGCTGTGCCGTAGTGCAACCCAGAACTCTCAGAGAGACCAAGCTTCAGTGCCTCCTGACGCCCAGACAAAACAGGCTGAACGTCTTCATACCGCTGGATCCACACACCTGAGAATGAGTGGTGTCTAAAGTTTTGACTTCTGTCAAAGTTCTGACTTCTGTCTAAAGTTCTGACTTCTATCTTATGAACTTTGAAAGTTGAGGTTAGGGTCTCGTTAGTATTAAAGGATTACTCCCGTAATATTTAATATATAAAAACCCGACCCTTTAAACTTTACCATCTGCCAATGGTCACATAACTTTATTACTTTGCTTATTACAATTTTTGCCTTTTCTGTTATCTGTTGTTCGTCTAAAATTGTCAGTTCATTTATGTTACCCCAAATTATTTAGTCAATAAACATATATAATCATTTGTCTTTGTCTGGAACTTAATTTTAATGTGGAGAACCGATGGATACGTGCAAAGAATTCACTGCTTCAGAATATTGAGATTGAGTAAATTGATTTGAAATTGATACTCTAGCTGTCCAAGTCAAACTTGTACTGTTAGATGTTTGGAATAGTCAAGCAGTGATAGTCCCCTACATTTATATCTACTAGTGCAGTGCCTGTAACAAAAGTGTATTCCTATAAAAAAGTGGGAGGTTAAGGAGCTTTTTCATGGATGGCCAAATGAGGCTGTGTTTGAAGGTGGGACGTCGGAGATATTTAGGTTTGTTGTGAAATCCGATATTCCAGGGTATAATTGGCTGTTTTTGACTATTTTTGATTTTGCAATTATATTTCACCTTAAAAACTATTTACTTGGTGTCATTATTTTTAGCACAACCTCACATGTGTGACTGTACAGTTATTTTTTTTATTTTGACAAACTGTATTAACACAATGGACCTAAAATCACAAAAAAACCATAAAATCCGAGTAGAAAAAGTTTGATTTTTTTACTGTGAAAACCACAAATAAACATATTTACAACAAACCATTTTTTTTTTACTTATAATGCAAATATAAATTGTTGTTTGCTAAATTTGTGCATACATTTAAAACATTTACAAAGTTATATGTAACTATTTACATTTAAATGCTGGCAATGCTCAGGTCTGCCTGTGCTCCTTGAGAGCTGCACTGCCTGCTCCACATTCAGCATTTTCTCATTGTTCTGACTCATTAAACGAAAAACCGACTCCACTACACACTAAACACACTACACCAAACACTACATAACACACTAACTACACACTCCAAACACGCTAAATGTAACAAATCTCTCAACTCTCAATATCGCTGTCCGACCGAATAAACACATTTGAAAAAACAAGTGCAACTGTACTTATTTGTACAAAAGTGCTAGCATTGTATTTCCATGGCATATTGCATTTTAACTAGTTCCACAGCAGTTTCTGTCCTGTCCTTATCTCATCTCATACTGTCTGTGTGTTTATGTGTGCATGTGTACACATGAGAAACATAACAAATACATGAACATAACAATGAACAGGGTTGTGCTTTTTATATGTCAGGGCCCTATGCTGCATTGCACCTGGGGCGACAGAGCCTTTTCCATAGCCGCCCCCTCCCTCTGGAACGCCCTCCTCAAACACATCCGTGACTGTTCGGTAACACTTTCTATGAAGCCCATTCTTATAACGCATTATGATGCGATCATAATACGGTTATAATGAGGTTATAATGATTTATAATTGGTGTTATAATTACTTATACATGTTCATGATGTGTTATAATAACAATTATAAACAGATTACAATTTTTGTTATAATGTTTTATAAGGGTTCAAGCATCATAATGTATCATAAAGTATTATAACTAATCTCTCATTAACGCATTATAATCACTATTATTATACTTTATAACATGATTATAATTTATTATAAGTTATGTCAAATAATGGCTGTATGAGAGGGTATAATGCTTGAACAGTGGTTATAAATGATTATAAGCGGTCATTGGATGTTTTAACTAAAGTGAGGACCCTCTGGTGGGTTATAGAAAGTCATAATATATTATAAGTTGTTTATAAGCGGTCATTGGATGCTTTAAGTAAAGTGAGGACACTCTGGTGGGTTATAGAAAGTCATAATACATTAGCTAGTTATAAATCAATACAAGTGGTCATACTTTGCCTAAGGTCCATGTCCATTTGGCTCTAGAGGGCACTTGTATAGCCACTGTGCAGAGAAAAAGACAACCCATTGTTTAAAATGAAATATTTTTATTTTTGACAACTTGTAAAACATCCTCAAGACCTCAAAGGTCAACAAGCAAACAGAAAATTATGCCAAAGTGCATGGTCAAAAACAGAAAGTGGGGATATAACATCTGTTGAATTTCAACTACAGACGACTTTTAATCTTTAAAAAAAGAAAAAAAAGAAAAGAAAACCATAGCCGTGTAAAAAAAACAACAAAAAAAAAACAAAAGGCATTGCAGGTGTTCTACTTGGAAGCAAAAGGTAAGAGCTCGTCATCTGCCTTAAACTTCTTGATGCGGTCTCTTACCTCGTCTGTCATCACAGTGCGGCATCTCTCCACAAAAGCAGACAGCTTTTCGGACCTCTGGTCCCATGGACGAACCTCTTTGAACACATCCGGCGCTGAGATTTTCAGCTCTGCAATGGGAGCTGTCCGTGCAATTGTGCACTGATCAACTCCCAGAGAGTCAAAAGCGGTCTTCATCGAATGTCCTTCTTGGAAGGCTTTAAGTGCCATACGGTACCTCGCCACGATGCCTTTGGAGTCTCTCACTAAAGGAAGGGAGTATTGAAAAAAAAAATAATCAAATATACAAGACATGACTCCTCATATAGTAAAAGCATTAACTGCCACCTGAAGGAGTTTAAGTTATGATGCTATTTAAAAAAGTATAGTGTTCTGATGAACAACAGACATTACATCGTACGGCAGGTGTCCGTATCCAACTGAAGTCCAACCGACAAGGCTACCAGAAATCTAGAAAATAACTATAAAAAGTACAGAACACATCTTGTTGCGATTGTCATGTACTCGCTTCGAACACGGCCGCGATCAATCTCCTTGGATGCTGTTTTTCTTGGAGTGGCCACCTTTCTCTTTTTGGCTTTGCTTTTGGCAAACACCTCCTCCAAAGAGGAATCTGATAAGGGTGAATCCTTGGAATCAGAATCTGACTCTGTGCCACTTGATACTTCGGACTCATCTCTGATCAGTATCTTTCTTGGGGGGCTTCACACCTGTCAAGTATAGTAAAATTCCCATTTAGTGTCACAGACAGTGAAAACTGACCTTTCGCTAAGCCCCTCCCACAAACGGCTACTGTCCAATCCTACGTCAGCCCCCATGGTTACTGTTGCTACGCCAGACAAGCTTTCACTCCGAGCCATGCTCCTGCATGTCACGTAACTGAAAACGATGAATGAACTCTCTGACTGCTTCTCTCTGATATCAGTACAACAGTAACCATGGGGGGCGGGGCTTAGCGAAGGGTCAATTGTTCAGCTGCATTTGAGCCATCCCCCGTGGGAGTATCGAGTAGCAGTGGTGTCGCGCTCCGGAATCATTTGGTGATCATAAATAAATTTGAATGGAAACGTGTGTGATAGCCATCAATTATATTAATTATAACCCCGGTAGGGCTCACACTGACGTACATAAGGGTTATCCTAACATGACTAATGGTCTTGTTTTATAAGTCACAAACCTGAACTAGATGCTTCGGGCTTTCTCATGAGTTCCTGGAGAGAGGTCTCCTTCTTTTCCAGCCACTCCTGCAGGAACACTTTGTCAGCTTTAAGAATGGCAATAGTTTCATCTTTAAGAAGATTCTTCTCCTTCTCAGCTTCCAGAAGCTTTTTTAGCATGGCCACTTCTGCGACAGCAGTTGGGGCATTAGAGCTGGCTCTAATGCCCCAACTGCCGGTCAGGTACTGTAATAACACTGAAGTACAAAAACAATCATTCATTCATTTATTTATTTACATGACAGATTCACAACAGCACCAGCACAATCATTTGAAAGGCAGCAATAAAAAAAAATCATTAATTTACATTACAGTTTCATAAAAGCACTAGCACTACATTTTTAGGGCAGCAATAAAATAAAAAAGGCTAGCCTCTTGTATATAAAGTTGGCGGTAACGATAAGCCTTTTATGTCACCAAGACTTTGTTTCCTGCTGGATATTGGCTAATCAAATGACTGAATTTGAAAATAAGCAACCTCCAAAAAAAAAGTACATTTATACCACCATGCACCAATTAAGTATAGGTATGAGTATCTTATTTATGCTAACTCTGTTAATTTCATTTTTCAACACTAGATGTCGCAAAAAATCACTTTGTCCCTTCAAAATGCGTTTTTGCTGAAGCTCATTTTAGGCCAACAGCTGTTACCTGGAGTACTGAGGACATTGATGTTTGAATTGGCAGGAACTGGATCAGCAGTAGCATTCCTTCTTCTAGTATTCATGGCTGTGGAGACAAAAAAATCTAGTCAAGGATATAGCCGTTACGGCAATGTCATAATTACACAATCATAGCGACAACGACAAAGAGTAAGATTTCTCTACTTTAGTATAGCCCAAGTATAAGAATTTCATTTCCACTGTGGTCCCGTCCCACATATGGCAGCACGGTACAATGGAGGTAATAGGGTCTTAAAGCAAGGAGGGTTTTTAGGACTGCTACGGTGGCTGGTGTTATGCTGAATTAAGAGTTTTGCATGTATGGTCGGCATGCACCTAATATTTTACAATGTTTGAATTATGAGACTTTATATGGAAGAATATGAGGGTGCATGTAGATTTCAGCATACATACAAAACTGAGCATAACACCAGCCACCATAGCAGTACTGAAAACCCTTGTGTGGTATCTTTTAACCTGGACCCTATTTTCTCATCTACTTTTATCTACATCATGTGTGGAGGGATTTTCATTTTTTGCCATTGCTCTTGTCGGGAGTGGGGGGCCAAACTGCAGGCCCAAAAGCCTTTTTCAATGCATTCCAGGGGCATGTGAAACATCAAAATACTTCCATAAAAAGTGAATTATTTCACATTTCAGCCCTATTAAAACGTGAGAAAATTTACTTTTTGTGGAAGTGTTTTGATGTTTCACGTATGCCTCAAAGGAATGCACTGAAAGGCTTTTGGGCCTCCAGTTGGGCCAGTCCCTCACTCCCAGGAGCAATTACAGAAATTGCAAATCCCACCATTCATTTAGATAAAAGCAGATGAGAAAATAGGGTCTAGGTTAAAAAATACAAAAGTTCCCCTTTAAATTCCCAAATATTGAAACAAGAAAAGTATAGGCAAGGCATAAGCAAGCTCAAAAGTTCAAGGTCTGGCGCAAAAACAAATGAAACGCCTCGCCATATAGCTAGCTACTTATCTGCCAGATTGATAACAAGACACCACCAACCCTACAACACATAATATCGGAAAAGTGTATATAATATAATAATATCTGACACGTAGTAACTGTGGTATGATACTCTATTATAACTAGATAAAAAAAGAGATAGGGGGTAGGATTAAAAAAGTTTTAACTTCTTCCTACTCCTTTTCAAGCTGTCTTAATTGTTGCCGTTTTGTTAGGAATATTCTGGATTTTGCTTTGCATATTTTCTTTGTCCTGTTTTTTTCCTCTTTTTTCTTTGATATTACTTTTATTTTATTGATATCACTATCTGTTTTTAAGCTCGAAATAAAAAGATAAAAAAATAAAAAAATCACATTACCTAACGCATGGCATGGGTGAAGTTTACACACACTTGCCAGCTAGCTAACGCGTTGGCTAATTACGTTACCTTGCTAGCTAGCTCAAGCAGTTATCATATAACAACTAGTCCCATTTACAGTCACAAGACAGTAAATTAGCTAGCAAACGAGTAACGTTAGCTAGCGGTAGCTAGCTAGCACCCAAGGAGCTGGCATGGCAGCCCTTCGGAATGGCACACTGGACCCCACCTAAGCTTCCCGACGTAGCCTAGCTAGCAAGCTAACAGTCGCATTAGCTATCGTTACGGTAACGTTAGCGGTAGCTAGCCCCGAAGGTGCTAATGCAACGTAACCGAGCTGGCAAACCAACAGTCACGTTGTAATTAGCTAGCGGTTAGCAAGCTAACTTTAAACATGTCTGTGCGATGCAGACCATAATTTAGAAGAGGTTAATACCCTTTCCAAAAGTTTAGTAGAAAGTAACCAATAGCCTAACAGGACCAACCAGTTAGCACAAAAATAAAACAACTACCTGTAACTGAACAACATTTTCAGGAAGACAGCCTGCGTGTGTCCACCGCTCGGGGATATCGCAGAAAGAACGATAACGTGCTTGTCCTTGAACGTCGCACAAATGCAGAACCACGTAACCTCACGTGAACACACAAGAACAGAAAATGGCTCGTTTTAAACGGGAACTTACCACATTGCTGCGAGCAACTAATAATCTGCAACACAAAAGGAAGATTGTGTTGTGGATGCAGAAGACGGGACTCCTCGCAGGTCAGATGACTTGCAGAAACTGCAATCGCCCTATGAGACTGGTGAAAACGTCTCACCATAACGGATTTCAGTGGTGAGTAAAGAATCTAACCTGGCTAGCTACGTTAGTTATTTAACGCTAGCTACAAAAACTGTTGAGAAAATGGCTGCGCTCATGCTGGCTAACGTTATGGATAATAGCCAGATAGTCTTTCAACGCTAAGCTTGTTGTGTCGTGCTTCATATGGCTCCAATACTTCTTGAAGGCATGTTTATACTATTGGATTGGGTGATGAATCATTTGTGCGCTGGCCGCTGGGTGTGCCGCACACCTGAAAGGGGCCCACACGGCAAATTAACATACATCAAATCTGTAACGTTAGTTTTGGCTTACAAAATGTGTTCTGTAATATCATTTGGTCAAAATAAACATTTATTTATTTTGTTTGGACCATTCCTGTACCACACTTTCTGGCCCCAGGGTCAATTAACCTTATTCCAATAGACAGGCTCTGCATGATGGCCTGCTCAGCAAGTGCACCACACCATGACATGACATGTCATGACATGATATGCCACACCCATGTATAGGGAGGTTCAGTCACATGGTGCGCCGGAGGCTGACATTTTGCACTCTATGTAATTGGACACTGGAGCACTTGCAATCCTGTGTTGACTATTTGATGGTGGTAATGCAGTGGCGTCAAACTGATCCAGTAAAGGGCCATGTGGCTGCAGGTTTTCATTCCAACCAAGCAAGAACACACCTGATCCAGTAAAGGGCCATGTGGCTGCAGGTTTTCATTCCAACCAAGCATTCCAACCAAGCTTGGTTGGAATGAAAACCTGCAGCCACATGGCCCTTTACTGGATCAGTCTGACACCACTGTATGGGTCTATTAGCCAGCCTCAAAATATTATGAATGCCCATCAGCTCAACGTCACACACACACACCTGATGGCCCAGTGCCTAATGATGTGCCAATTAAAGGAGCTTGATTGTTTAACATTATGGTGAGCACACACATTTTGACTGATTCCTCTCCTGCATAGAATCTAATGCAATCAATGAATTTGAAACACATGTGGGTCCTCAGTATTGCTGATTGGGCCTACAGCTGAAAGTCATTAGTAGAAGCCTGACGCTGGTACAGACAAAAGGTGCAGATTATTGACTATCTAGCTGCATCACCACCACCAAGGAGGGAATTGCGAATGCTCCAATGGCAGATTCTATAAATCCAAAATGTCAGCGTTCTTTGAAAGGAAGTGACATCACATAGAACCTCCCTATATTGTACGTAGGCTATTTATCAGAGACAGATTTAAGATTAATTTGACTGTTACCTTTGCAGGATATGCAGAAAGCACCGATCCAAGCCCACACTGTCGGTGCATAAAGGGTCCATCTTCTATAAGTCACGCAGAAGTCTGCAGAACCATCTTGAGTTTATGTACAGGTTTGTTTGTTTTATGCATGAGTTTAAAATGTAGTCCTACACCTGCCATGTTGGGGACCCACAGGTGTTTCAAAATAATTAATTAGTTCTAAGCCAATCAGAAACACAACACAAATTGAAACACCTGTATTGGTCCCCAACATGGCAGGTGTAGGACTACATTTGAAACTCATGAATAGTTCAGTGACCTTGTGGTTAGAGTCTTCCTTGAATTCGTAACGTTGCAGGTTCGATACCCACCGTCCCCTGTCGGGTCATAGTACAAATTATACCCGATACCCCTGCTTGGCACTCAGTATGAAGGGTTGGATTGGATTCTAGCCTGTCCAGGGAGTGTATGTTGTTGGGTTTAAATCTGTTAAGAAATGAGACACGGACACGGAGATTGTCTTTCTAGGCAAAGGGGAAGAGCAGAAGTCAGCAAACAAAGTCTGGGCTTCCGAGTTCCAATGAGCTGCTCTCCCCAAGCATCTTTTATTCACCTACAACAGGGCGTAAACGTATATGATTGCCTCTTTGACAGTACATATGAGTCATACATTTGTTATGCACGATGGAGAAGTACACGTACACACTTTCGGACCTATGGCCTTCAGCATCAATCCTTAACACAAACATTCTTATGATGTCCACCATCAGTTATTCACACAAGATGCCATTCGAGGCCTTGTGGTCTCGCCGGAGGGTGAGTGTGTTTTCTCCGCAGTACTTTTCCAGGAGCTCGGTACACTTCCACAAACATATAAAGGAAGACAAGCAGGTTATATCAATGCAATGCAAGAAACTGATAATATAAGCATAATTTTTCCAACATTTCCCTCCTGTTTATCAGTTTTATTGCTCGTACTTTTAGTTCGTCAGGTTACTATCTCTTGTCGCCATTTTCGATAATACCTTCATTGGAAAAAGACGAGGCGTAAAACATTTTTACACTCGGGAATCAGCATAAGGTTGAGGATTAACAAACTCATACCTTTGGGATAATAATTGCATTTGCACAAAACTTTGTTGAACAATTTTCACAAACATCGATCGTATACAGGGTATCACACAAGAGATAAAACAGAGGAACAACAGCATGACTACGAACACGGGTACCAATGCCTGTAGGAGAACCTGCCACCAGGTGCCGTTAAAGAATCCAGTCATCCAGTCCGGGAGTGGGTCGGCACCGGGGGTTTGCTCCAGCACATAGCTTTGGAGATCGGTCAGGTTTTGCAGAGCTTGGTTGATATCTCCTCCATCCGTCATGCCGTCAGGGATGTAGGTACAACATGTTTGTCCAATAACTGCACACACTCCTCCTTGTGATCCTGTTAGCAAGTCCAGAACAATCCGATTCTGCATCACCTTGCTCTGTCATCCTAATAGGACAGGGATCAGTTGTTTTCTTCACTGGGGTTTGAGACGGCCCTGCCGCTATATAGCAGAGCCCCCTTTGTAGCCCAGACTTCCCCACTGTCCAGTTGAGACAGAAGTAGGCTGCAGTTTGCAGTGGCTGAGGTGGATCCAAGTTGTCCTTTCTGCAATCTTTACTGCTGTCGGTGTTGTTAGCAGGACCTGGTACGGACCCTCCCACCGTGGGCTGGACCAACATTTTCTTTTGATGATTTTGACGAATATGTAGTCCCTGGCCTCACTTTCTGGCTGTCCTGTGGAGGGGGAAGAGAATCAGAGGGCAGTAAATTTGTTTTGAAAACATCTTTTTGGTCCAACAGTTTTCTCATGTGCTCCGCCAATGTTGTCTTTTCTTCAGATACCTCAAGGTCTTTTGAGAAAGCAGGGAGTCTAAATGCCCTACCATGAACTATCTCAAATGGGGTTAACCCTTTATCGGTCGGAGTGATTCTCATGTACAATTTCACTAGATCTAAGCAGTCAGGCCATGGTCTCTTTGTTTCTTCCATGCATTTCTTTAACCGAGATTTGACAGTCCCATTTGTTCTTTCTACCAGACCTGCACTTTGAGGGTGGTAGGCACAATGATTTTTTAGATTTATTTGTGTTTTGCAACTTGACTTACAACTTGGTTTACAAAATGTGCACCATTATCACTGTACAACACTTCGGGGATCCCATACTGTGGCACAATTGTTTTGCACAATGCTTTTGCTACTGTCAGTGAGTCTGCAGCTTTTGAAGGTATTATTTCATCCCATTTTGAATATACATCAACTAGTACTAAACAGTATTTGTATGGCCCGCTTCTGTTTAGTTCTATGAAATCCATGTGCATAGTCTGAAAAGGTTCAGTTGGTTCTGGGAATTTCCCTCGTTTTGGTCTTACATTGCCCTGTGGGTTGTGTTTTATGCAAATTACATATGATCTGCAAAAGTTTTTTGAGTAGGAATTCTGTCATCCCTCCTGTTGAGACATGGCAAGGCCCATGACTCAAAATGGCAGCAGCTTTGTACAAGTTTTTAGGGAGAATAGGTTTGTTAGCCTGTGTACACAGTCCTGTTTTGTCGGTTTCAGCGCCTTGTTTGACCCAATACTGTTTTTCATTATCAGGAGCAGAGGTCTGCATGTCACGGAGGACATCGAGGGTGATAAGAGGGTGTATTGCCTCTGCTGAGTATGTGTCAGAATTGCCAAAACATCCCGAGGACAGGCTTCCCTGTTGAGGTTATCATCCCCCTTCGTTTCCACTGTGTGACAATCTGGGCTGTCATTGAGGAAAGCATCACAGTCTTCGTCATCATAGAAAAATGTGTTCGCTCCTTTTCCTCTTTTCCCTTTCTTATTCTTGGAGTCTAAGTGTTTGGTTGCATGGCGGACCCACTGCATAGTGGTAGGAACGTCCGCGGTGTCAAATTCAATGAAATGTTTGCGGACCCAGCCTGCAACATCTGGGTGTAAACCATGCATAATAGCGTGTTTGAGTTGTTGTTGGTATGCATCAGTTTTAATTTCACTAAATGCTATACCACTATTAGCACGGAACACGGGTTCCATTCGGGCCCTAAAATCCTCAGGATCCTCGTCTGGTTTCTGTTTTATGGCAGCTATGCGAGAGTAGTTCGCGGTGAGCGCAAAAGCAGCCTTCACTCTAGTTGCTATTGCATCGAGAGCCTCTTTATAGTCTCCCGTTAGCAGTCCATCGGCTGAATATTCAAACACTGTCCCTACACCATTTCTCCCTATGTAATTACCCTTTACTCTCCCCCATTTAATTTTCAATGATGATTGCATAGCTTCCCCTGCTTCCTGTCCATTCAAGCGGTAGGAGTCTATCAGCTCTCTCATACATTTTATCCATTCCTCTGGATCATCCTCCGGTGGAGGAATGCCGGCTACAGCATTCGCGGCCTCCGCGAGGGTCCAAGGACGAAAAACGTACAGGATTGGAGGCTGATCCTCACCCCCCGCCTGAGGATTGGCAACTTGGATCTGGGGAAACACTTCTTCAGCTATCATATTTGAAGATTTTTTCTCTGGTGGTTTACTTTTTTGATTTCTGACAGTCAGGCTGGGGCTTCCAGCCAGGCTGTTCGTGGGGGTGTATCTGTTGGGTAAGTGGAGGAGGTCTTTTGGTCGCAAAGTGTGACTAGGGCCCCCCCTATTGCTAATTTCTACAGTTTTAGGAGATGGCACCTTTGGGTACAGAGGCGGACGGTTGGACAAATGGGAGGGCTTAGCTGCAGGTGCCGGTTTCGGCTCTGGAACTGGCTCTGGAACTGGCTCTGGAATGTTTTGTTCGACAGGCGCATTAGCTAATGGCACGTATGGGGGAGGTTCAGGCGCTTGCCTGCAGTTTGTCTCATTGTCTTCTTTGCGCACAAAAAGGATTTGGCTTTTCTTTGCTTCCTTTTTCACTTCTTTTTGCTTCTTTAGGTTATCCTGTCTGGCTTTACACTGTGTTAACCATCCTTGCGCTATGCGGAGCTCGTCAGCTCTTTTTTCATGCTTTTTCCCTCGCTTGGTGATGAGACTAGTCTCCAAGCGGGATATTAAATCCTCTATTTCTCATACTTTTAGGCGGCCTGTAAATCCATACTTCTTTTTCCATTTATCTAGATACTTGACACTTTGAGGATTCCATTGCTTCATATACTTTTTATCACCTGTACTGTCTTCATCTACAGTTTTACGAGAATTCTTCCCACCCATTGTGTGCAAATTTTCGTTTCAGTGATCGTTATTTTTAATGCTTTTCCCTAGTCTGCGTTGTGTTTTTTATGCGTTCTCTTCTACTTCAACAGGCCATAGACGTTCGTTAACACCGATAAGGTTTCAGTCTATGCTGCTGCTTCAAAGAGAAATACTACTTAAACAGATTTTAATTTTGTTTCTATTTTACTTTACCTAGGAATTTGCAATATCCTGTTTCTAAATGTAGGGTGTTTTTACTCACAAGAGAAGGTGATATGATTTTTCCTCAGTTCTCCGGTCCCGTCTCCTTAGTTTCAAAGTCCGGATCCCGTCAATCCAACCCTGTTCAGTTGGAGGGGACGTCTCCTTCAGGCCACCTGTTGTGGTCCTGCCCGTCGACGGGCTTCGGTGTGTCGTCCTCCTTCTGGCAGAGCTGGGTATGTTGGGATCCGGGTCACGGCACCAAGAAATGTTGGGTTTAAATCTGTTAAGAAATGAGACACGGACACGGAGATTGTCTTTCTAGGCAAAGGGGAAGAGCAGAAGTCAGCACACAAAGTCTGGGCTTCCGAGTTCCAATGAGCTGCTCTCCCCAAGCATCTTTTATTCACCTACAACAGGGCGTTAACGTACATGATTGGCTCTTTGACAGTACATATGAGTCATACAGTTGTTATGCACGATGGAGAAGTACACGTACACACTTTCGGACCTATGGCCTTCAGCATCTATCCTTCACACAAACATTCTTATGATGTCCACCATCAGTTATTCACACAAGATGCCATTCGAGGCCTTGTGGTCCCGCCGGAGGGTGAGTGTGTTTTCTCCGCAGTACTTTTCCAGGAGCTTGGTACACTTCCACAAACATATAAAGGAAGACAAGCAGGTTATATCAATGCAATGCAAGAAACTGATAATATAAGCATAATTTTTCCAACATATGTGTCCTTCCATACACCAAGCTTTACACCAAGTCGCCTCACGCTAATGAAAACGGAGATAGGCTCCTCGTCTATGGGCCACCTGGCCTAATATTACTCACCAATACTTCCTTTTGTTTATGTTCTTTCTTTTTAGATTTTCCCAGGGCCTGCGGTTGAGGCAAGTGGACCTGATGGATGATGGAGTTGCAGGAAGTAGCAGGACTCTGACAAAAATGGCCTCATCCATGAGAAAAGTATGAAACGTTTATGTAAATTAAACCTTTAAAGTTAAAATGTAGAATAGTGGAAAGCAACAGCATTCAATATAATGTATCTCTTTCTGTGAGTCTACACATGACTATCTAGTTGAATGCTCTTTAAAGTCGCTTTGGATAAAAGTGTCTTTAAAATGACTATTTTAATGTTAATCCCAATGTATCCTAATGTTGCTCTATAGACAATGTGTAAATGTTATATTTTGATATGATAGCCCCATACCAATTTACATATGTTTTCCTCTCCTCTGAAAGGTCTGCATCCGCGCTATCTACAAAGTCAGGCGTCAGGGTAACATGAAAGTCGGTGGGCGCCATCACTTTGTAATGCTGGACGAGAGCAAGTTCTCACACAAAAGAAAAGTAAGTCCTATCTATATAAATGATATTGATACAGAGGGGCAGCTGTGTCTAAGGAGGTGAACCAAATTGTCCAATGATCAAAGGGTTAGTGGTTAGAATCATGGTTCCTCCTGTTCACTTGTCAAAGTGTCCTTGGGCAAGATATAGAACCCCGAATTGCTTTCAATGGTGCATGGTAGCTGTAACTGGTAGTGGTGACTGCCTTGACAAAGGTCTACTGACCAAAACATTGGCCTGTTGATTTTAATAAATACCACAGCCAAAGGGTGTATAGTGTTCGGACCTGAACCTCTTCCTATGCATGGTAGCTGTAACCCATCTGTAATGTGCTGACCACCAGCCGGGTGTATGATAGCAGACAGGATGCTGGCACTGATTGTTACCAGCTTCTCTGAGTGAATGACAGAATCTTAAAGCCCTTTGGATACTGTTAGAAGAGGGTTTAAAGAAACTAGAAAATTTAAAAGTAGAGAAGGCCATTACAATAGAAAATTCAAAACAAAAAGTAAATTCATTTGTTTTCTAAGGTCTATAAAAAAAATCCTAGTATTGATATCTATCTTTTTTGCAGTACAACCGTGGGAGAGTTGGGCCAGCCTGGCGGCGAAAAAAAAAGTGGGTGCTCGGGATGTTGGAACTCGGAGGAACGACCAGAAGACCAGTCCTCAAGATCGTCAGGAACCGTTCGAGGGATGTCCTTTTGCCAATCATACAGCGCCATGTACGAAGGCGTACAAACATCATATCGGATGAATGGCGGGCATATCGGGGGGCTCTGACAGAGGCAGGTTATGGGGGGCTATGGTTTTCTTTAAACAGATGTCATCTCACCACTTTAACATGTGGCTGACAATTTTTTGTTCACTGAGGACATACAAAATTTGGTCTGTTTTTGACCATGCACTTTGGCATAGCTTGTTGACCTTTGAGGTCTTGAGGATGTTTTGTCAAAAATAAAAATATTTCATCTTAAACAATGGGTTGTCTTTTTCTCTGCACAGTGGCTATAGAAGTGCCCTCTAGAGCCAGAGGGACATGGACCTTAGGCAAAGTATGACCACTTGTATTGATTTATAACTAGCTAATGTATTATGACTTTTTATAACCCACCAGAGTGTCCTCGCTTTACTTAAAGCATCCAATGACCGCTTATAAACAACTTATAATGTATTATGACTTTCTATAACCCACCAGAGTGTCCTCACTTTAGTTAAAGCATCCAATGACCGCTTATAAACAACTTATAATGTATTATGACTTTCTATAACCCACCAGAGGGTCCTCACTTTAGTTAAAACATACAATGACCGCTTATAATGGTTTATAACCACTGTTCAAGCATTATACCCTCTCATACAGCCATTATTTGACATAACACTTATAATAAATTATAATCATGTTATAAAGTATAATAATAGTGATTATAATGCATTCATTAGAGATTAGTTATAATACTTTATGATACATTATGATGCTTGAACCCTTATAAAACATTATAAAAAAAATTGTAATCTGTTTATAATTGTTATTATAACACATCATGAACATGTATAAGTAATTACAACACCAATTATAAATCATTATAACCTCATTATAACTGTATTATGATCGCATCATAATGCGTTATAAGAATGGGCTTCATAGAAAGTGTTACCGACTGTTCTAACCCATCCACCTTCAAATCATTACTCAAGACCCACCTTTTTAAATCTGCTTTTAACCTGCAATAATAGCTGTCTTTCTCTGTGCCCCCCATCAGTTTTTGTATTCACAAACACACACAGTTATTTGCACATTGTTTGTTTGTCCTTATATGTACATTTCATTTATTTCTCTATGTATTTTTCCTCTGTTTTTGGTTTTATGTAAAGCGTCTTTGAGAGCTGTAAAAGCGCTGTATAAATAAAATGTATTAATATTATTATTTTTTGCAAAAGACCAAATTGGCCAAAAGTCTGTCAGTCATTTGTGCACGATGGGGATATAGTATGATGCCACCATGGCTGAAAACTCGCTCCACTGGAGCACTGGAGGCAGGCACTGCCAAGACTCTAATGGCCACTCGGAAAAGTCTTCATGTTCAGTGCCCAGAACAAAAGAGCGTTCTGTCCTTCGGCTATGTTAAGGTAGTGATTTAGCTGTAGTGCTGGATTAGTCCCAACATCCTTCTTCTGTCTCTTATGGTATGTAGCAAACAGCCCTTCTCCTTCTCTAAGGTCCTCTTGCTCTTCTTCATCAACAAGAGGCACAGGTTGCTCAGTCTCTGCAGCATCTTGCAGGATCAATTCTGGCAAAACATGTAAAAACAATAGCAGAAACAAAAGAGACCTTATTACCATTTGTGTTGGTGATGCAGTCTGTTAGACTGAAATACTTAATTATTGTTGCAGTCAATTAGATCAGATTATGAGCGAAAAAGTTACATTAGACTCAGTAACATTTACCTTTAACTCATTGTGCCACCTCTGCCTTGACGTCACGACTGAATGAGAAAAGGCTGGATCCAAAGCAGCTGCTTTGAGGTAGACTGGATCTGAAAAGGGGGCAGTGATCCCATCTTGTGTCCTGGCCATTTTCATGTTGATGAAGATTCCAAGAAATCTTTTGTTCAGGGATGCCTGGAGACTTCTGACCAGGCCGCTCAGGAAACAGACTTGAGGCTTCAGCTTCTCAAGGTGGTGGTTGAGGGACAAGATGGACGGAACAACAGCACTGATTGTGATGACCTTCTCCCCCTGTGTCAAATCAGTTGCTTCTCCAAATGGCTTCAAGATGTCCACCAACTCCTTCAACAGATTCCACTCCCGTGCTGTGAATGACAAATCCCTGTGCCCAGCCTTTTCTAGAACAGCACAGAGCTTTAGATGATTGCACTGGAGAACTGCCTTCACTTGCCTCAGTGTTGAGTTCCATCTTGTGTTGACTGCAGCAGGGATGCCTTTCTGTTCCCCAAATTCAGCATCAAACACATCTTTGAATGTCGTGCTTGTGTGCAGCAGTGAGCTGAGTTTTGATAACTTCGAAAGAGAAGGAGATACCACTTTTGTTTCTTTCAAACCGTCTCCCACCACCAGCTGAAGAGTGTGCGCAAAACACTGCAAGCGCTGTTTCTTTGCCATAGCAACATCTACTATTTGCTGATCTTCCAGGGTTAAGTCACACCAGAGCTCAGGGTCATCAAGATGATCTCCGTCATCGTCATCCTCTTGTTCACTGGAGAAGCACACAGTGAATGTGTGGTTTCTGGGCTTCTCCTTTTTAACCCTCTGGACTCTATGCTGGCCATTTGTGTCCACCTCACTTCCTTTTTGTTGATCATTTTAGCTGTGTTAATGCATATGGAATGATATTTCCCAAGGGTCTGGATTTTTGGCTGATCTTTCAATTTTCAAAACCTGCTCTTTAAATATGTCAATATTATACTGTGTATCTACAATTGTACCTTATGGCTCTATCGTGGACACTTTTGGCCAATTGAAACCCATTAAAACCACATTTTTTAATTCCTTGTGATTTACAGTATAAAATCATATAATTTAGGTAAAATGGCTTTCATTCTAAACTCAACACTTGAAAATTTTAGTTTTTAATGTTTTTTTTACCAGATTGTGTCATTTGTCCATTTTTGGGCAAGGGAGCAATTTCAGTTAATATTCTTAGTTTCCACTAGGGGCGTATGATGGCTTCCTGCACTCCAATGGAGCAAATGAATGACACAATTTTGACATAGGTGTGATCCTAAGGATGTCAGGTAATGATGTGTGTTTGTGCATGAAAAAAAAAATTTAGTATTAGCAAGATAAAGTGACATAAATTACAGTGTATCATACCATACACGTTTTGGTGAATTACTCTTGGTACAGGTTATTGAGCTTCGAGTTTCCAAGGCAAACCTGGCTGTGATGCACAGGTTGAAAACACCTGTAACTTTGATCTTTTCATAAAAAATGCCACACACAACTACACAATAGCTTTTACATAGTCAAATAGCTGCTCTCCAAAAAAAAAGGATCACAGGTCATCTTGACCTCTGGCTTCTGGGGAAACAAAAACAAAGTCTGACACTGTTTATAAATCTGTCCTGGAGTTTTTGCAGGTGCAGTCAGTACTAATGCTATAAGTGAGCCTATCAGCTCCCAGATCCTTCTTTATCTGTAGGATGGCAAGAAGGTCATATGCCCTGACTGAAGCACTTGAGTATGTGATTGGCTCAGAGAGTAAAGATGGAGAGAAATCCTCTGCGGTTGAGGAGGAGAAATCTTCTACCCAAGATGAGGACACGTCCTCTCCTGAAGATGATGGGACACCTTCCTCAGAGATGACAGCAACACCACTGATGACGACTTCCAGCCAGTGCCTGGTTCCTCTTCCTCAGGGGAAGAGGACAGTACAGACACAGCGATGAAGGCCGATCAGCTGATGGCAGAGACAGAGGGGCTGGCGGATGAGTGGATGTCTCGTCATGGGAAAATAATGTGGTTTCCCACTGCTGAAGAGACCCTGCACCACAATCCAGTATCCACTGGTTTCACCCCAGGGCCCACCCTGTATGCAGTTGCCCATATCAGCAACCTGAGGTCTGCCTTTGACCATTTTATTACAGAGGAGATCATTCAGCTGCTGTGCACCAACACAAACCTGCATGGGAGGCGAAGGTGTGAAGATTGGAAGAATGTGGATGAAGTGGAGATGAGAGTCTACATTGGAATTCTGATTCTGGCTGGCGTCTACCGCTCAAGACATGAAGCAACACATGGCATGTGGGATGCCAAGACAGGACGGGCCACGTTTTGTGCCACGATGCCCCTCTACAGCTTCACTCAGATCAGCGCTAACATCTGCTTTGATGACAGGCTCTCCCACCCAGGACGCTTCAGGAATGATAAACTCGCTGCATTTCGCATCCTGTGGGAAAAGTGGGTTGCTTGCCTCCCCCTCTTATTTAATCCAGGGGTTGATGTGTGTGTGCTGACGAGCAGCATGTTGCATTCATAGGTCATTGTGGACTTCGACCAGTTGCGTGCACAGACCTTTTGAAAGGCAGGGGCGAAAGGCAAAAAAAGGGCACATACAGCAAGTTCTTGCGACTGAAGAGGGCACAGTAGCGCGCGTTTTGGCTCCGAGGAGGGCACTTTAGTGCCTGATTTTGTCACCCAAGAGGGCAGTTTATCATGTTTTAACCAGCCATGGGGGCAGTTTGTTGTGTTTTGCCAATCAAGAGGGCACTTTAACGCACTTTTTGGCTCCCAAGAGGGCGCTTCAGCGCGCGTTTTGGCTCCCAAGATGGTGCTTCAGCGCGCATTTTGGCTCCCAAGAGGGCACTTTAGCAAGCATTTTGGCAACCAAGAGGGCACTTTAGTGTGCATTTTCCAACAATTAGGCCACTGCCCACCCCCCCATGCACACCACTGACATCTACAATATATTCCCAACAAGCCTGCACAGTATGGCATTAAAATCTGGTTCACCTGTGATGTGGCAACCTCCTATGCCTGGAGCATGGAGATTTACATGGGAAAACGACCCAGTTAATTCTGGAATTGATTAAAATTTTGGATTTCATGATCAGGACTGATGTCAAATTTGAAAAAAGGAGCAAATATTTTCAGTATATAGTGTTTGTATATAGCATTTTGTAAGCAAACAGGAGGTGGACACTTTTGGCCATGCATAAGCTAAGAGGGAGTTTTTATGTTTTTCTGCCACTGCACAAACAACTAATGAAGCATAAAAATCATTGATACTGCTTATTATTGACAACCATTTAACTGCAACGATGGTTAAAGAATAATTCAGGTAGCATGTATTATTTTGTAAAAACATGGTGATTTAATGCTATTCTCCCTTATAAATCATCAGCATTATGTTATCTAATAGGCATTTAAAGGGTTAAAATTCAGAATTTGAATGAAATTTTAGTTTTCATGACCAGGACTGATGCAAATTTAAAAAACTGAAAAAAAAGTGGATTTTTTTTAATATATGTATTAGTTTTATAGCATTTTAGAAATGTAAACATGAAGTGGACACTTTTGGCCACGAACAAGCTGAGAGGGAGTTTTTATGTTTTTCTGTCACTGCACAAAAAACTAATGAAGCATAAAAATCACTGATACTGCTTATTATTGACACACATTAAGCTGCAATGATGGTTAAAGAATAATTTAGGTAGCATGTATTATTTTGTAAAAACATGCTGATTTAATGCTATTCTCCCTTACAAATCATCAGCATTATGTTATCTAATAGGCATTTAAAGGGTTAAAATTCTGAATTTGAATGAAATTTTAGTTTTCATGACAAGGACTGATGCAAATTTTAAAAACTGGTAAAAAAAAAAATGGAATTTTTTCAATATATATTAGTTTTATAGCATTTTGAAAATGTAAACAGGAGGTGGACACTTTTGGCTGAGCAAGCTGAGAGGGAGTTTTTTCTACTTTGCCTTCCCTGCACAAAAATAACAATGCATGATAATCAATATTGGTGTTAATCAGTTACATATCTCAGACTGTTATTGATAATACAAGATAAACCGGTAGCACTGAGAAGATAGGCAGTGATCATTTTTGTGGTAGTTTTCCAACAAGCGCATTGTGCAAACAAATTGGCATTTGAGGGGTTAAAAAATTAAAAATGAATTAATTTTTTGTACTTATGACAAGAACTGATATTAATTAAACATTTTATGCAGTAAAAGCATCAAAAAACATACAAAATCCCAAAAATTACAGACTCAATCTGTTGGTGGCCATTTTTGGCCACGAACAAGCTGAGAGGGTAGTAAAAACGAACAAGGCCAGAGGGTTAAGAAGGTGTCGGCATGTAGTTTGATCATAAAAGGAATCTGCGGAGGCAAGGCTGGGTGGAGTGAAGAAGCAATCTTTATTAAAACAGAATCTAGTGCTTTGAGTCCAGGTCAGAAGCGACCGCGTTCTGATATTATCAAATCTGTGGACAAAACAATGCCAAAATGCTCTGCCCTCAGCTCCCTCAAAACCTCAGCTTTTGCTCTTAGGAGGTTTTCCAAGTGGGCTCCTCATCCAATGCTATTACTAAGTTCAGAATCCTATTTTGAACTGCAATTTAGGGAAAGTTAATTAATTAATTTCTTATTAAGGCCCTATAGCACCTTATTTTAAGTTACTTTATGACTAGATAAACTCATTATTTATCCTAATTAGATCGAATTCGGCTACTGTTAGCCTCACCTGCAGGACTCCCCTGAGGTACACTCCTTTTCAGCAAACTCTGAAAAGTCCCTCTTACTCTCGAAATCTTTGCTTATGGCTTCTCAGGTGTAGTTGTAAGGGAATCCAACAAATCGACTGTTGCATCCCATTTCAAAAACATACTCCTCTAAGGAGTATCAAAAAGAAATAGGAAACCTCACTAAACAACTATGGAGAATCCACGCCTTCAAACCAATCTAGGCGGGGAAACTCCTTTTCAATTTACAAGTCCCAAATACCCTTTATCTTCTAATTAAATGATCATATGCCAATCGGCCATTGAACTCCAAACCTTTTATAGGTCCTATTTTCAACTATTAATAAAGGTTAGTTTAAAGGCTAACACCTAATTAAACAATTAGATTATTAAGATTATTGTTCATTCCTTGGTTCATTTGTAATTATCACAGGATTACATCAAATACAACCATTTCCTCACAACATATGGGTATACATATATATGAGAACACAGAAATCAGTCTAATTCTACATAACATCACAGATATATCATCTTTCAATATTAATTGACCTCTCACTCTTCAGCAACGTTGCCCTTTAGGATGGCATGTTGTTTGTAACATTCTGAAATCAATGCATTCTCCTTTAGTCTGTTTGTACTTTCCTGTCCAGGGCCCGCAAGTCTTTCTACTGTCCATGTTTGAATCTCTGAGTCCTTTTGTTGTCCACACTCGGGTCCCTGGACAGGTAAATCTCTCTGTTGTCCTGCTGAGAAGAGAGAGAACACCAACCAGTATCTTTGTTGATAAAAGCATCAAGTAACATATATGCAATAAAACATCCACCACTGTTACTGATATTTAGATCAGGCGTGTCCAAATCCCTACTCCAGGAACAGAGCACTTACAGTATGTCATACTATCCTCCCATTTTAATATCCTGCATTTTCCGAAGTTCAAATTTTAATTTTCAATTTGGCCTTCAATCTACGTTGACAATTTGTTATTATTTATTCCCCCTTAGTCTATTCTGATTCCCATTTCGATGTTTGGACACCTCTGCTCCAGGCAACGCTGCTGTTTTCTCTAGTTGTTATGAGTACCAACTCATTGGTTATTTCAGGTTATAACCACTAGATAACCTACTTTTATCAAATAAAAACAAAAAAGAAAATAGAACGTCAGTTGAATAGTAGATACCTAAAGGTAAAAATGACATAACTTCAAAACAAATGACAAAATATACCAAGCTTAGATATTCAGATTGGGTACATATCAATCATCTCGCCTTCTATCACTCCTTCTTCTTCTGAATCATTCCTATCCAGTAATGGCATCTGAGTTTGATCACCCGGCATTACTACTTCAACCCAACGCAGTGTCATGGCCTTAGCAAAAGTCAACAGCAAGGTGCAAAAACAAAACATTACACACAATGCCAGGATGAGCCAACATGGCACCCATTGGTCCGAATTTATCTTGTAGCCAAGAGTTTGCAGACCATCCTGACCCTTCAGAGGAGCCAAATGCATCTTTGATGTGACGCAAGGCATCTAACACACTGGTCATATTATCTGAATTATCTGGAATTAAAGTGTAACAAGCATCTCCCGTCAAATTTAAAGCCATACACAGGCCTCCTTGCTTGGCCAGAATGTAATCCAGAGCCATGTCATGTTTCAATAATGTCAATATATGACTTCTCTGAGTATTAGACAAAGTCTCAAAACCCTTCATAGTCTCATTTGCAAAACCTTGCAGGGTGTAGGTGATATTATCAATATGATCAGCTAAAAATGTTACACCGTACCAGGGAAGTAAGCCCAGTCCCCATTTCTCACCCAGGCTTATCCTCCAATGATAGGCCGCCAGATTGTTAAATTGTGCCAGCTCTCTCTTTCTTCCACTACCGGGACTGTCATTAGATTTAGTCTTGTTGAATTCCTGTTCTTTCCCGACAGCCAAAACCTCATACGGGAGTTTCAATTTTGCCATATAACAACATCCAGTCTATCCATAGGGTAAAAACAAGTAGGCTGTTTTACCACAAACCCACCAAATGTCTTTAAAACTTCCTATAGTTACATTAACGGGAATTTCTTGATTTATCACCTTTAAAGTTTTACTCAATCACGGATCTGGCGCATGAAAGGTTACTTGATGCGGACCTCTATCCATGCGTCGCCCCTGCTTACCAAATCGCATTATGTAACCGTTACATTCAGAAATTCCCATAAACATACCTGCTCCCCCATGAGTGTCATTTGAACAAAAGCAATCTTCTGCTTTCACCGTTTTAACATCCATTGGTTCAGGGACTGTCTTGGTGACATCCTCAAGCTGATCAAGCAAATTCACATATGGTAATTGACCTAACCACCGACATGCACCTTGGGGTCTAAATAATCCGATCGATTTAGACATCCACATGTCTTGTGGTGCATTTTGTTTATACAGCAACCATGACAATGCATATGATTGACAAATGTGATTCAGTGGCTCAGGGACTGTTTCCATGATTGACGGCCAGGTATTTGGTGTTGGTATCCTAACTACACACGGACAACCCTGTCTGGTAGATGCTCTTCAAGAGTGCGTTAGCTGTTGGAACCACATGTTCTTACTTGCCCACGGATCGGTGATCTGTAATACCGAAGAATCAAACCCAAATGCTTCCATTGAGCTTCTCGTTTCTGTACTGTATGAACAGATTCAATCATATCATCTTGTGACCAGTCAATGTCAGTTAGATCGCTAGCTTCATCAGTCATGGTTGTCAAAGTCGTAACAGGCAGTTTTGTGTCATCCTCTTCAGGCCCTGGTGTACCAACAAATGAGTTTAAAGTATTCACCAATTTCTTATTAACAATAGTTGGAATAGTGTCTACATTTATGATGGACTTTTGAGTTACATTTATAAAGTTAATTGGTTCTGGGGCTGTTATAATAGAATCTGGTGTTGTTTCGACAACCTCTGTCTTTACCAAAGGCAGAGCTGCCAAGCGTCACGCTTTGAGTGTGACAGTCACGCAATTTGACCCAATCTCACACTACACGCCACACTTGACATTTCTCACGCTTATATTTCCCCATTCAATACTCTATTCTTATTTTTTTATGATAATAAACTTTGGTGCTCACGGATAGTTCGAGTAACTCTGATTGACTGACCGAGATAACCAATCCCAGACCAATCTATCAGTCTTTTGTGCCTAAATCTAACCAACCACGGAAGGCACCACGCAATATAAACCAATCAGAAGCAACGTAAGGCAGGTCTTGGCGTCTCTAACTATCTTTCACACACAACAGCGCCGACATTTAAAACCCACTCGACGTTCTCCTGTGTGTGAAAGAGAGAGCGTGGGTGAGTGTGTGTTTGGAGACTCTGACTTGAAAGCACGTATCACTCTGCAGTTACTGTGCTCAACGAGCAGCGGATAGTGCCGTGAGTCCCTCCCCCGTCCAAAAGCACTCACAGGCGGTCAGTCTCTCAGTAGCCTCACGCAAGCATCTGTCCGAGGAGGACAGCAACAGGGCCAGGCTGCCTGCTGGAGGGAGGAAGAAGGCTGGCGAGGAGCCTGAGATAAACATGCGGGAATGAGTTATCAGCAAACGGGCACGCCACGAGAGAGTGTCCCGCAAAATGATCAGGGCAATGGCGAAACAAATGTACGCCACCGTGAGTGACAGCAGAGATGAGGAGTTTGCAGTGAGTGCTGGTTGGATAAATTGTTTCCTCCACCGCAACAACTTCACTTGCAGAAGACAACTATTGCCCAGCAGGATGCCAGAGAATTCACCAAGAAGCTGGAGAAGTTTGTGACATTTTCATCCCAGATTATTGTGAGGAAGGAATTAAACGCCTGTCCCAAATTGCCGCCTGGTCCCAAATAAATGCCTGGTCTGTTAAGTGATTGAAACAAATAAACGCCCTGGCAGCCAGCCTGGCTATTATTTGGTATTTTACGGTATGATAACTCTCCCGGCCGGGGAGAGAGACGCATCACAGTGCTCAGCTGCAGACACATCAGAGAGGTGACGAGATGCGACTCATCATGACTGACAGGCATCAAGGCCACTCAGCGTTATCTTACCGACCCACCCCCAGATATTTCATTCACCAAAACAGGGCCTGTGGCAATTCTGGACAGTTGTTTTTTTGTTTTTTGTTTTTTCCTTCCTTTATGGGCCCCTGACGGCGTCTGTGGGGTGGGGGGTGGGGGGCAACTGCAATGAACCAGTTTTGGGGGGCCCAGCTTGCAAAAGGTTGAGAACCCCTGCTCTATTTGAAGGCAAGTTTGTTTTTTGCCTGTTTATCTGTTAATGACTGAACTCATTGTAATAAAATGATTCTTTCAGAATTTATTTGATTTAAAAAAATATTTGGTAATGCGTTGTGAAGGTCTTAAATTTTAATTGTTATGGTCTTAAAATGTCTGAAAAAGGTCTTAAATTTGACTTACTGAAACCTGCAAGAACCCTGATACATGTATTTTGTCAAAAATACTAATTTATGGTTAATTAAGACTAGCATTAGAAGGCCACAGTGCAGGGAGAGCCGCTGGCATGGAGATGAGGACATCAGTCTTAAGGAATAAATCGATGTTAAAAAAGGCCAAATTTTTTTCGACGAACACATCGCATGACTAAAGTCTCACTCTTGTCATTTTCTGAAACGTGGCAGCCCTGTATAGCAGATTGCAGCACTGGTCATGTATTTGACTTGTTAAAACAATGTATTTTGGGTTGAAGGGATAGTTGGGGATTTGTGAAGTGGGGTTGTATGAGGGACTACACAGAAGATGGTGGTCAACACGCTCACAATACGGAAAAGCAGACAGCCTACCAACATACGACTTTAGGCTTTACATTGCTGTGGACGGGGTCAGCAGCTAAACGTATTTAAGCCACCTCAAAGAAGCAAACTTAATAAAATCAATGTCAGTTTAAGTATAAGCCATATAAAGAATATTTTCGTTGCTTTATCTTGCCATCAAGACAGCCCATTCTGTCAATAAACTGAAGTTATATCGCTTGTTAATTCACTGTCTCCAGCCCACCAGCAATTTTATCTTGCAGCACGGAGACCAGCAACTCACGTGTGTTGCGAGGTAAACAACGAGCAGTGTAACTTTGTTTGCCTGTCGGAAAGCTAGCTAAAACGGTACACATATTCTTAATATACTGTACATTTTAACTGACCTTTATTTTATTACGTTTGTCTTTTTGTAGGTGGCTAAAATACGTGTTGCTGCTGACCGCCGTCTACTGTGTGTGATACATTGACTAACGTTATGTATAAGTACCCCATACAACCCTGCTTAAAAAAAATCACTTAACAAAAGTATGAATAAGTGAGTGAACTCGCAGTGGACACAACAGATTTCCGTGTTCACAATATAACGTTAGCAGTGAGTTTACAGCCTCATTGATTTAACTACACAGCAAATAAAAGTTACTTACACTCAAAACTTAGCGTTCTTTGTGCAACTTCAAATGTCGGACGAAGTTGGAAGTTGTTGCGTCTTCGTCTGTAATCTTTGACCCCCATGTTTTGCATACTGCAATTCGTTTTTTGTTGACCACCTCGTAGTTTTTATACCCTTTATACCCGAATAAAACTATCTTTGATATAATTTTTTCAAACTGGCGCGTTGTTTGACAGCTCCTCTTCATTGGCTCTCCTGCAATTTGATTGGATGGATGCTGTCGGATGAAAACAACATGGATCTAATTTGATTGGATGCTGTGCCGACAGCACATACACGCACAGACATACATGTACACAATGAAAGATACAGAGCGCTTCTTTTTTTTAGGGCCTTTTTGGGGAAAGGCCCTAAAAAAAAGTCTTGTCAAGACAAAAGGCTCAAGTCCAAGTGAAGTCACGAGTCATTGATGTTAAAGTCTAAGTCGTGTTGCAAGTCTCTTTACATTTTGTCAAGTCGAGTCTAAAATCATCAAATTCATGACTCGAGTCTGACTCGAGTCCAAGTCATGTGACTCGAGTCCACACCTCTGATGAATGGTATATATTATTGATCCATTTACACCGTAATCTGATATGAGAATCCTTTTTCAAATCGGTTTCTTGTAAAAATATCAGATCTGGTGCTAATGATTTAAGATGAGCAATGACTTTACCAATTTTTATCGGCTTGTTCAGTCCACGTACATTCCAGCTAGCTAAAGTTATACCTCTCCTTCTTTCTCCTGTACTCAGATCATCTTGTATTGACATATCAGAAAGAAGCAGAGTAAAAATCTGTTTCAATTGGTCCACCTTCAAATTGTGATTTTACAGTAGTAAGACGGCTAGCAGTGCTTTCCACAAGCGCCGGCTGCCGGCCATATAGCCGACTACACAGTTAACTCCAGCCGGCTACTTTAATGACTATTATTTTTCGATTTTAATAAAGTTAAATGTTTTTCTAACAGACTGACAATAATGTCAAACTGAACCGCACTCATTAAAATTGTGATTCGCTGTGCTTGTACTGATAATAATCACAAATTACTCCGATCATCGCCGACTTCATTGATCACAAGGGAGAGAAACTCATCCGCGGCCCCGACACGCGGTGTGTGTGCGCGCGCACTCAGCGGAGTCAGTGTGTCGGCCGTCGGAGGCGAGAAGCAGGGCTCACCATAATACGCTTATTTTTTCACCGGTAATCCACTCTTCTCTTCCAGCGTCCATTTAGCAATACCTGCGACACGTGCTGGCATCAAAAAACACTGTCGGTTGTACAAATGAAACCAAACGGACTCTAAGAGTGTATTTTCATTAGTTGCTAAGGGAGAAACGTTCACTGAGTGTTTAATTGTGTAGCCACCACTGCAGACTGTGAAGGTGTCATGCACCGACAATAAGATATTTACAAGCCCAGAACGCCTCATGATGCAATATTATGTGAGCTTGTATAGCCTATTATTTATTATTTTCAGTGCGCAAATCACAGTTTTTATTGGTGCATTAGCGTCTGGCATACTTAGTAATGATAAATAATGAATAAAAGAAGATGCGATATTTTGTAATAATAATAATATAATATATAGAGTAGATATTGATGCTGATAATAATAATAATATTAACAATAATAATAATAATAATAGAGCAAATGTCTGAGAAATTAATATAGGCTGCCTGTTCTGCAGGCACACTTAGGCTAATAATAATAATAATAATGTAATAATAATATTAATAATGTAACATTATTATTATTATTATTACATTTAAGACCAGTGTATAAGATCGTACTACCCCCCCCCCCCCCCCCCCCCCCCCCAGGCTGGCTACTTATGTATTATGGCTGGCTAGTCTGTGTCTTAGTGGAAAGCCCTGGGCCGGGCCCTAGGTCCCATCCCTCCCTCCCTCTTCCTATCAACTCCATTAAACTCCCTTTAACAAACTTAGTAAACAAGAAAAATAAATGTATCTAGCCAGTACCAAACAAGGTATTGCACAAGAATACTTCGGGAAGTGTTCAAATAATGAAAATGAATGAAAATGTAAAAAAAAAAAAAAAAACGAAAATCTAACCAAGATCTATTACTTCCCTGAGCTGTTACCGTTAACCCTTGTTAACCTTAGTAACTACTGCTTTTCCAAGTAGATATCTCGTCAATTTTCTTAGATTTGTATAGAACAAAAACATTTTCATTGTTATGTATAGCACAGTTCAAATGTAACATACATTCCCACTATAGCTTTTGGGGGATTAAACCAGTATGCATATCTGATGGCGCGGTTCACCTGTTCAGATTCAACATATTAATTAAAACTGCAAGCAGTGATGAACGGGCCCTCGCAGTCCGCGCGTGTCGGGCTGCGGCGTTGTCGGACTGCACGCTCACCTGTTACAAGCATGTCATGATGTGGAGAAAACAAGCAGTGAACGTCATGTCAATCGGATGATGTTTGTCTGACTTCCTGTGTCCAGTGGGTGGTGCTATGGATATGACACAGTATTGATGCACAGATCTATTCATGGCGACTCCCTCTAGATCCCTGAGAGATTTGGCCGAGATAGGAAATTGTATGAAGAAGTTATTAGGACTCGATGCTTCATGACGAAGGATTTTTATGGCGGGCACCGCCACGGCCAGCAGGTATGACGTAGGATAAAGATTTCCATAACTTTTCATCTTCAAGGTCAGAGGATGATACTGAGTGACTGTGAAGTCGGTGGTGTTACATCTGTAGGAGGAGATAATTTAAGTACAAAGATTGGCAATATTTCAAAATGGCGGCCAAAAGCAAAATGGCCGACTTAGTATTGATGCTGAGATTTATTCGGGGAGACAGCCTCTACACTTATGAGCAGTTTGGTGTGGATAGGAAATTGTATGTTAAAGTTATAAAGCCTTGATGCTTGACGGTGTGAGGAAAAAATGGTTTCCACCGCCCCGCCCACTAAAGTTTGACGCAGCTGAATGATTTCCATAACTTTTGTTCTTCAAGGCATGAAGAAAATAATTGAGTTAATTTGAAGACTGTGGTGTTTAAGCTCTAGGACAAGATAGGCAAAGTAGGCATGAATTTGGGAAAAATGCCGCCACACATCAAAATGGCTGACTTCCTGTTGGAGTGACAGTATGGGCCCCCCAGACTTTTTTGTGCGTCTGGTCATGAGGAATCTGCGTACCGAATTTCGTTTGTCTACGCGTATGTGGAAGGCAGGGAAGAACATTAGGGGGTGCTACAGAGCCTGCAGGTCATGACCACGCCCAGCGACAATGCAGGATCGTAATTTTCGCCGGATGTGATGTATGTTCCAAATTTGGTGAGTTTTTGGGTATGTTCAGGCATCCAAAACTGCAGTCAAACTTGGAGAAGAAAATTTCTTTCCTTCCAATTACAATAGGGACCTCGCAGGTCTACCTGCTCGGGCCCTAAATATAATGCCAGTCAGAAACGTGGGCTACCACTCTTTTGGCAGATAAACACGCGAGGGGAAAAGGGGGGGTGAGGGAGAGAGAAAAGAGAAAAAAGAAAAAGGAAGAGCCGCATCAGTGACACCTCACCAACAGTCAAAGTCCTCACATTGCCCTTCATGCTGAGATACAGATGTCTGTATGCCGCTCGCTATCCACCCCGCTGGGCAGCCTGGTATGTCCATTTTGCTGTCATTGTCTATTGTGGCTGACCAAAGTATTTCTTTGCATAATCCTGAGCTTTCTTTGGGTCGGTGAACGACATCTTCACGCCTTCGTGCGTCACCATCAGTCTGGCCGGATAAATCAGTCCGTATCTTTGACCACAGATGGGGGAAAGTCTGGAAATATGTGTATTTTCCGCCCCTGGTATTCCAGGCTATTCCTTTCCATGGCCCTTCGTAGTATTATATATAGAGTGTGGTAGTAGTGCAGTCTTAAAATGAAGGGTCACGGAGGGTCCTCCAGTTTGGTTTTCTGGCGATTTATCCTGTGTGCCAGGTCTACCAGTGGTTTCTCCGGTAGAGACAGCTTCGGTTAGGAGCTGTGCAATGAAATCTCTGGGCCGTGGTCCTTCTTTCCCCATATTATTCCTTCTCATTTTCTGATTAGGAACTTTCATGTCCAGTCAGCTTGAAAAACATGTTTTTCACTTTTCCCGAGGAGGTTATGTTTTCACCAGTGTTGGTTGGTTTGTTTGCCAGCAGGGTCACACAAAAAATACTTCACAGATTTCTATGAAACTTGGATGGAGGATGGGTCCTGGCTCAGAAAAGTCCTCATTTAATTTGGCTTAAAACATTAACGTAGCACATAAGCATTCTTAAACACTGTCATTAATTTCTCAGGGAATATGCATGGATCTTGAGGAAAAGATGTTTTCTAGGGGAAAGTTCACTTAAAGTGAAACTCTCGCCAAAAAGCAACCAAGGCTTTATTTGTGACTGAATATGAGTCAAACCTTTGTGTAAATGTATAATATATCACATATTCAATCACAAATAAAGCCTCAAACCTTCGTGTAAATGCATAATTACGATGAAAGAGGCACTTTAAGATTTACCGTATTTTCGTTTTTGGGCAAGCTAATTTTTAATGGAGTGCAGGGGCACTCTTATGCTAGCATCAAAATCGCTATTTTTAAAACACTAAGAAGGCTCGACACAACATGAAACTTTACTCGTAGTATCACCAGGGTCTCTACACATGAACACGAGCATTGAAAACATTGTTTGTGTACACAGAGTTTACTAAAAAGAAGGTTTCTGAACTATTCACCATAGGAGCTGGATCTCCGGCGCATCGCCGTCATGGCAGACAAAAAGTGCGACCTAACCCACTAAACATTAGACGTCTTATGGATGTGCAGATCATGTCTATATTGCGTCCGTCAGTCCAAGACCAATTCTGGACCTCTTCACGACGTGCAAACTAGGTCCACAATTTGGATGTCTAATCATGACCCCACTTGGACGTCAATATGCAGTTGAACATTTGAACGTCGGGCTAGGTCACTTTTTTGGACGTCTAAGACAGGTGCAGGGAATTGACATGATGTAAGTAATTTATTTATTTATTTATTATTATTATTATTATTATTATTATTATTATTATTATTATCATAGAAGTAGTACTAGTAGTATGGACATGATTATTTTGTGATTAAACATTATTTTTGAATAAAAGTAATGTTTTTGTTTGTTTACATTTTCCTGTTTTTCTTTTCTAAAACAGTGTAATTCTGTTTAATACAAAATATATATATATATATATATATACATACAGTCAACGCCATTTTGATTGGCTGAGGCATTGCGTCATTACAACGTACATCCTAATAGCCATTCCCATTGGCCCAGGTGTTTGTCTTCGTTTGAAGCAATTGGCTGCTCGGCTCTGTACACCTTTGACCTATACAACAACTTACAGCGGTCCGAAAATCAGCGTCCACTAAATTGCAGGTAAGTTCGGTCAGCTCATAGATCCATAAGTTAATTTTATTTTCATTTATGCTTTTATAGCGTTTGCCGTTTTAGCTTTGTTGTGTTAATCTACTTCAAATCTGTTGTCGCTATAATTAGCATTACATCTGCTAACGTTAGCTTTTGAACACAACCAACTTTGTTTACAACGAAGCCGGCGAAAAATCAATACATAGAGTGACGCGCTTGAGCCGTGGGCTGTTACCCAACCATCGTCGGCAACAGGAGCCTCCAGTGTTAACGAGCAGGAGGGCCATTGTGGTGAGCTAAGAAGCGGGTGTTAGCAGCGGATGTTAGCCGCTACCGCTCGTCGAAGTTAGCATAAAGCTACCTCATCACAACGGCCATCATACTTGTTAAGTTACCGGTAAAGGCTTTTTTGTCGGTGACAGCCGTGTATGGATCCGTGGCTCCAGCGCTTCACTCAGACTGTAGTTATTTTTCTTTGCGGTGCTGCTTCTGACAGAGACCTGCCTGCACTTGCTAACATCCGGGACAGCTAATGGGGCTAGCAGCACAACAAAACAAAACAAAGCAAAATACTAATATACAGGCGGGAGGAGGGGGAGCTTCAGACACAACCACGTGGGGGTTCGCAGCCAAATGCATAACAATTTAGTGCAATGGAGTTCTGAGTTCAGTATTGTAAACCTTTAGTTGGGTGTTTCTCTCAGTTGTACTCTGATTATGAATCAGTTGAATTTTTAATTGAAATGGACTGCAGATATGAGTGAAACTGTGTAAATGTAACTCCATCAGACTGTATAACTCTTTGATAAATAGATGAGCTAATAATAATAATAATAATAATAATAACCACCTCCGGCGCCAAATACAACTGGCAGATATAGATATGCAGTACAAGAAGAAAAAGATGGAAAACCTTGCACTGGAGTCCGAAATAAAAAAGAGGACAATTAGAAAATTGGACCTTGAAATAAAAAAACTTGAGCGGGAGGTGAGTTATGCTTTCAATGCACACTGTATGCTGACTGTAACACAAATGTATTAATCATTATTCTCCTTTCCTCCCCCAGCTCCAAGAAGATGACACATCTTAAATAAAAAAATAAAAGGTCAATCCTTGTGAAGTCAAGTGAGCCAATAGCCTTTATGAAGGCCCAAAATAGTGTGTTCCTTTCTGCTCTGACAATGGCGAGTGAGGGACCAATATGTGTTAAATTATTTTAGTTAATATGCATGCTTTAAATTTAAGTTAAATATGTCCTGCAGTGGTAGAGACGCATGCTGCGAATTTCAGTTAAATTTGTCCTGCAGTGGCAGAGGAATTTGTGTTTTTTTTTTTTTAATTTATTTTTTTTTTTTTATTTAAATTGATTTGGCTTCTTATGATGTTTGTGCTGTACACTGAAGCTTGCAGGGAGGCTACTGCATCCACTCATTTGTCTGTTCATTTGATGTGTATGGATTTGTCCTGCATTTATTTCAGTGTGCAGACATGCGGGGTGTATTATAAACAGACCTTTGAATGTGTATTTATCCTTGTGTTGTATAATATGCTTTGATTCTGTGCTTTCCATCTTGTAGAGTCACTGTGTGACTTCAGTTTTGAAAGGAGCTGATGGTTTACCTGTTTTGCTTTGTCCTTATTCAATAAAGGAACATAATGTTACACTTTGATGTGTATTTATAAGTATATGGGATGTGTATTTTATACGACGGAGTATTAGGGCCACACTGAGGAAGAAAGAAAAAGTCATAAATTTATGAGACTGGTTCTTTCTGCGGAAAAGATGCATTTTCTTGCATATTAAAGTCCTGATACTTATGACAATGTGATGCTGATGTGCCAAAAGATTAAGTATCTCCTTGTTTGTGAAACCTATACTGAAGTACAATTCCACGAAATGCTCCACAGCCCTCATTTTAACAACTCTCCTCCTCTAAAACAACGGGTTACAATATTATGACTTTATTCTCGAAGTCTGTGAATTTATTTTTTTCTTTCTCTGTGGCCCTTATATTCCGTCATTTTATATATAGCCTTATAGTCTATGGGAAACTGTAAATTATCTAATGATAGCAACATCATCTAAAATCATAATTTATCCAAAATGATTGAAATTAATGATCACCAACTTTTAAATAATGACACTGGGTCTAGTTATATGTGATAACAATGTGTAGTGGGCAGTGGAATAACTATTGGTTTCCATTTGTGGTGACTGCTGACTGAGATAAGGGATGAGATTAAATAGATCCTGGAACTTAGCCTGGTCTGGAGCAGGCTAGCTCCACAGAATAAATCTCCATGGTAATTTATACCATAACATATCCTACTGCCCCCTATCCCGCTTTCTTGCAACCGGATCACGGATAAATTGAGCCAGGATAACCAAGATATCCCGGCTTAATCCCTTATCCTAGTTTTGTGCAACGGGCCCCTGTTTGTAGAAATATGTCAATATAAACAACAACAAAAGAGTGATGTCATCACATGCCACTTTTTTTTTTTTTTCTTTTTTTAAAAAGCTCCTTTTGAGCATTTTTGTTTTTATTGTTTGAATTTAAACATTGTGTTGTTGTAATGTTTCGGTTCATTCAATGAAACGAAAATAAGGAGTAGGGGAATTAAAAACTGTATACGATGAATGTCATTACATATTTTCAATTTTGAAAATGCGAATGACAGCGATCAAATACCGTTAAAGCTAACTCCGAGTTTTAAAATGTTTTCCGACAGCCCCTGAATGCAGCAGCTCCGCGCTATGACCCGGATGTACTTCTGCTCAAGTTTATATCCCACAATTCCTTTCGGCTCCTTCCTCTTTCCCTACTGCAGCAATGTCCAAGAGAGGTATGGAACCCACCTTGCTAAATCCACTTTCATCTGTTGTTTTCACAGCCCGCCAGGTCTGATAATGTTATTCGTTTATGATTTATGGAGAAAGACAACATATCTTCGAGATTAGTTTGAACATTGTGCGAGCAGTTAAGAGTAAAAGTACGATAGCAATTTTGCTGGCTAGTTGGCGGCAGCCATGTTCCGCTGTCACCGCCATGTAGGCATAAAGATGGCAAAGCCAGAGGCTAAAAATCTGCATTTCTCCTGCTTAACGTAAGGACAGACCGGTTTTGATTGTGATATGTTCAACGTGCTGCTGCTGTTACACTTACTCTTACGTCTGTTGCCATGCTAGTAACATTCCTATCACGGCGTAATTGGACCGAGCTAGACAATGCTATGTGAGTAAGCTAGGCAGAGCCAGCACGCTGGTTGGGGTGAATCTTGGCTAACTCGTCTTTAAAGTACATAATATCTGCAATACTCAGCGGTTGAACAAATGATGTACAGGCCACCTTTAATGTGCATAGAGTACACACATTGCTAGATTAGAATTTTTTATTTATTTGTTTTAGAACATCCGGAGATTAGAAATGACTTCGGCTCTTATTTTTGGTATGGAACCCCAGTAGTGGAAGCCTCGGTCTTGACAGATGCATGCATTCAATGAGATCAGTCTTAATTTTCAGAGAAGCGCGATCATATTCTTGTTCACTGACTTTCTAAAGGGGCCCCGATTATCCATTAGCAAACTGTCACAGCTTAATAACTCGTAGCTGTAGTGACATTTTTTAAACATCAGTCCATTTTGAAGCTACAAATATAAACCCTGGTGAGTTAAAAATATTTGTCTTAAAACCTGGTCAGTCATGTGGGCTGACTACGGCACTCTTCCTAGTGCATGAAAAAGGTGATGTTTGTGGTTCCAGTGATTTTGACTACGTAACGCGTCTAGAATCTCTTACCTGTTGTGTGTTGAAATGGCTACACTTGTTGGTCACCCCAGAGTGTCGGGACGTGTCATGTAGTCTGAACTGTCAAGGTGGTATTAAGTTGTGTTGGCTTACGTAACCTCTTAAGCAGGATGCTACATTCAAATGTGATTCTTCTCAATTGGCTTCATCCCAATTGTGTTGTCTTGGATGGAGTTGACGTGTCTAACTGTTGTCTTGTAGGACGTGGTGGTTCTTCTGGAGCCAAGTTCCGCATCTCGCTGGGTCTCCCAGTGGGAGCGGTCATCAACTGCGCTGACAACACAGGTATGCCTTAACTAACCTGTTTTGTGACAATGCAAATGTACTTAGTAGGTTTGGTGCTTAAAGGGATAGTTCGGGTTTTTTGAAGTGGGGTCATATAAAGTACATATCTATAGTTGATCTGTTTCTTACCGTAATCACCGATCAGCGCAGCCTCAGTTTGGAGAAGTAGAGAGCCGCTCCAGCCCAGACGCTCAGCTTTGTACTGCAGTGAACGGGGTTCAGCAAAAAAGCGAAATTAACCACATAAAACAAGGCTCACGTAAAAATGTGTACACCAGTTCAAGTGTACGTTGTATAGGTAAAATTCACACCGCTTTACATCACTGTCGGACCGCGCTTTCTTTTGGCACTACATTTTCTCAACCACAGAACCTTCGTATCCCTACGCATTAGCGTAACTGGGCAACAGCTGATCTGCGAGCGGCGGCTGGACGAGAGGTTTACTTTCGATAAAAACGAAACTTAACTCTCCATATCCTTCCGCATTAGCACTCATGCGTAGGGATACGGGGGTTCTGCGGTTGAGAAAATGTAGTGCCAAAAGAAAGCGCGGTCTGACGGCGATGTAAAGCGGTGTGAATTTTACCTATACAACGTACACTTGATCTGATATAGATTTTTTTAGGTGAGCCTTGTTTTAGCCGGTTAATTTCGCTTTTTTGCTGAACCCCGTTCACTGCAGTACAAAGCTGAGCGTCTGGGCTGGAGTGGCTCTCTACTGCTCCAAACTGAGGCTGCACTGATCTGTGGTTACGGTAGGAAACAGATTGACTATAGATATGTACTTTATATGACCCCACTTCAAAAAACCCGAACTATCCCTTTAAGAAAAGTTAACATGGAAAATATTAGGAAGGCTCATCACTGTATAAATGCTTGATTTTCAATCTTATCTATGTTAATCTTATAGACTATTTAAAAGTAATAAGAGGGCCAATTTTCTACAAAATACGTTTTACTTGTGATAGTTTTAGCAGATTATACTGTACTTTTACTTAAGGATTTGCAACTTTGCCTCGAGTGAAACTTTTTAATTCTTCTTCCAATCCTGGGTTTGTTTCTTTTTTTTTTTTAGTTCCTACATGGCATGACCCTGCTAAAACTCACCAAAGTTTGATACATTTTATTGTTGCCAATTTTTTTTAATTGATCAAAATCAGGTTTCTAATGGTTTCTTTCAAATAAACCTTGTAGTGGGTTAGTCACTCAGTTCATTGTCAGGGCTTGTTCACACCCCACATGACTGTTGTGCTAGCTTACAATCAATATAAAACTTTTTTTTAAATGAATAGGAACATTTCCCCTTCAAAAAGCACTTGCTTTGTCTGCTCAGTGGCTGCGTGAGTTGTCGTAGAAGGGAAAATTAAAATCCTCACTGTGGGTGAGATGGCAGCAACACACTGACTGACTAATCTCAATCAGTGATGAGACACTTTTAACCTGCACAGTACAACCAAAGAGTTGTTTAAGTGGAAACAGCTGCTGTGTGGAAAGTTTATTACTGCACTGATGTGTCAATGCTCAGGAGTTGGCAAACCATGGTGTTGCCGCTTTGGGTTGAACTACACAAGTCTGCTTAAACCTTAAATTACCACTTCATGGCAAAACTGTCTACATTAGTTTTTACTGGCTTCGTACAGGTCTGCAGGTCAAATATTGGTTTCTAATGGTTTCTTTCAAATAAACCTAGTATTGGGTTAGTCACACTCTGCCTATTTGAATTATGTTGTATTGAGAAGGAGTTGCCACAAACTAAGACAATGGTGCTATCTAACAATCAATATAAAACTTTGAGATTTTAAAGCAGATAAAATCTTGATGTATAAATTCCCAGTTTTGCTATAATTGAGTTTATTGATAAACTGTAAAATATCCTGCCTCATTACATGTCTTTGTCACAACTGTTAACCACATTTTAAGCATCATTGCAAAATATATGTTGCCCAACATCTATCAGACTTTAATGCGTCTTGCTATTGCTAAAATCCCAAGAATGATCACTGTAGATAAAACAGTTTTTTTTATTTACTTTACAGTGTGGCGATTTGACTAGCCTTATGTGAACAGACAGTAGTGTTAATGATGCAAAACAATTGTGTAAATGCATTAGGGGTGGGTAAAAATATCGATTCATCAATGCATTGCAATATATTTTTTTCCCAATTCAGTATCGATTCATAAAATCCTCTGAATCGATTCAGGCAAGGAGCGGCCCCCGACCACCCGCTGTCGCTCACCGGATGCCTTTCGGTCCCCGCCTCCAGCAGCTGGAAGCACCTCGCCCACGACCTCGCTCGAGGGTCGGAGGGTGATGCGCCACAGAAATGCTGCGGAGGCGGGTAGCCGATGTCTGACGCACCGCTCTTTCGGAGACTGTAAACTCCCAGTGCAGCCGATCTCATCCTGGCCGCTGCACCGTGCGCCCGCGAGTAGCACTCTCCTCCTCCGGAGAGAGGGGGGGGTCAGTGTCAAGTGTTAACCCCTCGCGTCTAGCCGGAGGGATGTCAGACAAAAATGTAGCATGCAGTCCCAGAAACAATGGCACTTTCTCAGCTGAACTAAGGTTGCACTATTTTATAACTAAACCCATCGAGTACCTTTGTTTACATTTCAATTCGAACTAGAACTTCCTAGAGGAAAGATTTATAATTTAACTTTTTTAATTAAAAAATTATCAACAGGTACTCTAATGAATTGTTTATTACTACTTATTACTGAATCGATATCGAAGCATTTAAGTCAACATTGACTCGAATTGCGACCTAAAGAATCGAAATCGAATCGTGAGGTTCTTAACAATACCCAGCCCTAAAATGCATACATTCTTGTTGTAAAATGATTATGTAGGAAGGGAACCGGGGCTGATGAGATGGCACAAAGCACTGTAATTTGTGAAAGTATGAACATCAGTGTTTAGAAGCTTTTCTCCCCGTTTGAAGTTTACCTCACCATCTCCCACTGTGGCCCCTTTCTTATGTTGGTCTTCTCTCCTGTACTCCAGGTGCCAAGAACCTGTACATCATCTCTGTGAAGGGAATCAAGGGCCGTCTGAACCGTCTGCCTTCTGCAGGAGTGGGTGACATGGTCATGGCCACAGTCAAGAAAGGCAAGCCAGAGCTCAGGAAGAAGGGTGAGTGTCAGTCCACCATACTGGCTGTACAGCACAGGAAATCATTTGATGTCTTTGCCTAGAATATATATTGATATGTAATGACCTCCAGGCTGTGACTGCACAGCAAGGCCTCTCCAGCCCTCCTTCATGTTGGCCTGTGGGAATTTCTCTTCTCACTGTTCAAAGTGGAATTTGCAGGACATGTGTATCACTGGTAACTGTTATCGTAGTGCTGACACAGGAGGTAAATGAATAGGAACACATTTCCCCCTTCAAAAAGCACTTGCGTTGTCTGCTCAGTGGCTGTGTGAGTTGTCGTAGAAGGGAACATTAATCTCCTCACTGTGGGTGAGATGGCAGCGACACACTGTGGCTGAGAAATCTCAATCAGTGATGAGACACTTTGAACCTGCACTAAACTGAACTGACTAAATTGAAATGAATAGTTTCTCCGTCAGTCTGTTGCAGTCACCTCGTCTGTTTCACCCAAGCTGAAGTCATGGTAAATACAATTGTGTTCTGTGGCATGGTTTACATTTGAGTTAACCATATTCCATCTGTCCAGTGCATCCTGCAGTGGTGATACGGCAGCGGAAGTCATATCGGCGAAAAGATGGTGTGTTTCTCTACTTTGAAGACAATGCGGGAGTCATAGTAAACAACAAAGGAGAGATGAAAGGTGAGTTTGTGTTGTTACACCAGGCCCATTTATCACTGTGCACACTGCAGTTGTGACAGACGGTGGATTTTATGTTTTTGTTCGTATGTAACACCCTCCCAGCTTGGTAGACGTTTCTTGAATCATTGTAGTTTTACATCTTTTTCAGAAGTTATTGGGGTTGTGTTGAAGTTTCTCAGCAACTGCTTTAATGTTCTAACCTTCAAAGTTCATCTGAAGTTTTTAATAATTTCCAAAGTGCCATTTCACCACTAAAAAGAAAAACACTAGTGTCGTAGTGTTGTTGTGCTGACACAGGCGGTAGATGAAAAGGAACACATTTCCCCCTTCAAAAAGCACTTGCGTTGTCTGCTCAGTGGCTGTGTGAGTTGTCGTAGAAGGGAATATTAATCTCCTCACTGTGGGTGAGATGGCAGCGACACACTGTGGCTGAGAAATCTCAATCAGTGATGAGACACTTTAAACCTGCACAGTACAACCAAAGGCAGCAGTGTTTGAAGCAGTTTACAGTTTTTCCTTCCTTTTCCATAAATATTGTGTTGTAGTTTTGAGCGCAGCAGCATCATGTCCCTGATTTCATGTTTTTTAATGAAGCATGCCGTGTTGGAAGTAAAGTAACTCTGCTCCCTTCATCTGTATCTGCAGGTTCAGCCATCACAGGTCCAGTGGCAAAAGAGTGCGCTGACCTCTGGCCCAGGATTGCCTCAAACGCTGGCAGCATAGCTTGAGCTGGACCCTGCACCTGTCTGTTTTCAATAAAAACTGTTGGTAATCAAAGCCTCATGTCTTGGTGTTTCATTTCCATTTCATGTAAAGGAAACAACCTTTTCAATGGAGTGTAGTAATGCCATCAATGTTCTGGAGGGGTCAGATGCGTATTTAGAAACATTCATGGTGCTTGATTCCAGTAATGCATACTTTGATAGGTGACCTGCACGCTGAGCATCTTGGTATGGTTTAAGATAAAGGTTCCACTTTCACAGCTGCACTTAAGCTACATACATCTGGGCTAAGGTTGTGTGAGAAATTGATTTTAAATTAAGCTTGGTGACATGGTCATTGTACTAATTACTTCCTACACCATTGTGACAGTCTCTGATTTCCTTTTTATTTTTTATTTCCAAATATGGATATTACTTCTGGCAAGGCATCAAATCACTTCATGAACAGTTGGTCCAGTTTTTGTATTTGATGTGAACCCTGTATCACACAATCTCTTGTGCCTTTATTAAAATGGATTTAATTCATCTTTTAGATGCACCTCCTCAGATCTACCACTAGGGGTTGTATAGGCACCTCGCTGGTTTTGGGTGATGGTGTGAGATGATGAAGGCTCCATTTTCAACCTTTACATCACAGGTACACGTTAGCAGCTGTACAGTACTCGCACAGTAACAGTTATTTCTGGCAGAGATGCACAGCACATGTTTAATTAAGGAAAGCGTTCAGATTACAGTAAGAAACACTGGGGATGGGTTATAAAAGTGAGTACTGTTAAATATAGTTCTATAGAGCATTTAGACATGACTGAAGCTGATGAGGCTGATTGGCATACTTCTTCAATCAGCTTTACACAACACATCTTCACCATGAAGATGACAGGATAGTAATGATGCTTGGACAGACACAATTTCCTCAAAGTTGGGATGCTGTGTAAAACATGAATAAAAGAACAGTGCAATCATTTACAAATTAACTATTCACTGACAACAGTTTTAAGAGGTGTTCGTGAGTCCCATGTCGAAATTTCTTTTATACAATCCTTAGTTTCAGAGTGGTGAACTTGGGCCCCATTGTCATTTGTTAACAACTGACCCTTTCATTCATGATATTATCACCTGTCACCAATTAACCTGAGGAATGTTCCAAACAGGTGTTTTTTGGAGCATACCACAACTTACAACTTGTTGCTGCTCCTGTCATCTTTGAAACATGTTGCTGCATCAAATTCACAAAAAGTAAATATTTACACAAATCAATGTAGTGTATGAGCTCAAACATTAAATATATTAATGCACTGTTTTCAATTGTGTACATGCCTAAAATATCTAGGGAGGCTACCAATGGTCACTGGCCCAATCATTTTTGATGCCATTATCTCGAGACAAATGATTTATTCCTGTATCTTAAGATGACAGAGCACATTTTCTTGTGATACTGGGTTATTTTTTTCTTGTTGATAAAACAAACAGCCCATTTCTGGAGATATGATACTTTGTCATGAGGAAAATTCATACGAGTCATAAGAAAGGACTTCCTCACACACACTGGTGTGTGGGTGCAGAACAGTGTGTGTAAGCTAACTGTATAACTTGTTATGAACTTTTACCATTAGAATGTTTTAGCTATTGTTTTACATGAGGTTGTTGCATCAGGGCTCCTGTAGAGGACAGGTGTGACAGAAGGGTTATGTAGTGCATGTTTCCAGCCAGACTTTTGGACACTTGGAATGACCTTTTGTTTTCTCAAGATAACAAAATTAATTAATCCATTATCATGATACAACAAGACGTTATCTGAGATTAATGATTAGCTCTTAAAAGATATGTAGCAGCTAAGGACGTTATAGGCTTCCATAATTAACAATGATCACTTTCTTTTACATCTGTTTTCCACAAGAGCCAATTTTTTGGAATCTGGGTTGCATACAAGCTGAAGCAATCAGCACGCTGATGTGTGAGTTGTCAGAAAAACTTAAAACACATAATATATTTCAACCACACAAACAGACTAACAGGAATATGCATGACATGTACTGTGTACAGGTGATAAATGCTTACTGGCATGAACTGTAAATATTACATATGTATACCATCTGTAAGTCCAGGTAGTGTGTGAATCATCCATTTTTCTGCTTACACAGTCATTCTCATCACTGTGTGTGTGTGTGTGTGTGTGTGTGTGTGTGTGTGAGAGAGAGAGAGAGAGAGAGAGAGAGATTTACTTGGATATCTCTGGCCTCACTCTGCGTACAGACGGAAACCAGCAGGTCCATGGAGGGGAACCAGGCTGCCACCTGTGCCCAGCACTTGTTTCCCCTCTGCATCTTACTGTCAGCCATACATTCATATCACACACCCTGGAACTGCCTGACTCCATCCATAATCCATAAGGAATTACAGGAGGCTTTAATGGGGTAAAGAGCAGTCAAATTAGAAGGTACAGTCGTAGTTAAAAGTTTCCATCCACTCATAGAACATTATGGCAGTCTTCAGTTCAAATGATTTCCAAGCTGTCATGTTTCTGTGATGAATGAGTGGAACACAAAACCACTCTGTCACAAAAAACATTCATGAAGTTTGTTTTAGTAACTAATTTATTATAGGTCTTCTGAAAATGTGACCAAATCTGCTGGATCAAAATATACAAACAATAATTCTAACATTTGGTTAAGTGTTTCTGGGCCATTTTCACCTGAGTTCACAAGCTTTTGATCATGGTCTGGCTGAATGTTTAACCACTCTCTTGGCAGAATCTGTAAAGTTTAAATGTGTTGGCTTTGTGGCACAGACTTTTTTCTTGAGCACAGCCCACATGTTTTCGATGGGGTTCAGGTCAGGACTTTATGAAGGCCACTCCAAAACCTCAATTCTAGCCTGATTGATCCGTTCCTTTACCACTCCTGATGAGTGTTTGGGATCATTGGGCCTCATTCATGAACCGTTCTTACGAACAGATTTGTTCATTAGTCCCACTTACAAAGATTTTACGAAGATTGTGGCATTCATGAATTTTTTCTTATCCAGGATCCAGGATCTTAAGGAACCTCTGAAGAACAACTTAAGAAAGAATCTAAGAAGATTCTTAAGAAGATATTGGTCAATGAGGCCCATTGTTCTTTTGGAACACCCAACTCATCTGACCAGTTTTCCTCCAGAAGGTTTTTTCTTCGTCCATGTGATCAGCAGCAGACTTCAGTGGAGCTTTAAGGTTCCATGTCAAAAGCAAGGGGCTTCTTTCTCACAGCTTCATGCAGACTTGCTTTTTGGTAGTTTGTGGTTGACTCTTGACGTCCTGCCCAGATTTCACTCAGCAGCAGGTGATAGTTTGTGTTTTCTTGCTGATCGTGGCAGTGACACAAATGTACCACGCACTTTATACTTACAGTTGTTTGTACAGTTGATCTTGGGATTTGTAACTGCTTTGCAATGGCTCCAAAGTGACTTTCCTGATGTGTTAAAATCAATAATGCGCTCTTTGAGATGAATGTTTACCTGTTTAGACTTTACCATTGTAGTGGTTGTGGCTGAATCTGATGGCTGTATCAAACAAGTCCTAATAAAATGGGCCCAGAAAAGTCACTGGCTTTTGTCAATCAGAACCACTCAGAAGAAGTTGAGAGGCCATGATACAAAGAATATTTGGTTGACACACCTTTCTATTATCACCAAAATTGATCTTCCAACTTACTTTATGTATATTTTTGATCCAGCAGATTTGGTCACATTTTCAGAAGAACTATAATAAATTAACTACAGAACCAAACTTCATGAATATTTTTTGTGACAGAGTAGTTTGTGTTCCACTCATTCATCACAAAAACATGAGAGCTATAGAAATCATTGGAACTGAAGCCTGCCAAGATATATTCTTGTTCTATGAGTGGATGGAAACTTACGACCACGACTATAGATACATTATAGATGTGAACATGTGCAGGGAGAGACTCCAAAATGTTTATCAAATCTCTCTCTCTCTGTCATTGTGTGGCTCCTCCTCACCCCCTCACCTTTTTTTCTTTCATGAATAGATAAATCGTATAATAGTGAAAATTGCCTGTCTCTAATCCTTATTGTGTTAGAAAGCTGTTGAAAGAGCAATACTTGCAGCGTGGTGTCTTTTTACACTCTCTGAAACCCAAAAAACAGCTGAAGTGTCAGGAGTGGATTAAACTGTGTTATCTGCTCTAACGAATGCTGCCAATTTAAGCATGTCTAGTTAACAAGCTCATCATGTATATTGACTCCATGGTTAATTCCAAGGCCAAAAAGAGCATGTAAGTAAAATTCCAAAGGGTTATTATAGCACATCCAATTCTTTTCTTTCATTTTGAAATTTCAAATAAATAAGTTTATCTGATGATACCCAGACAACTGTGTCGTACACTGCCAAGCCAAAAAAGCAAAAGTCACACACTCTAATAATTCATTGATTACAGCACGCATTCGCCGGGGCATGTTGTTCATATCCTTTCACAACACTTATTTCACTCCAGAGTTGCATTAATCTTTTGAAAAAAGAAGAAAAAAATCCATTGATGGAAAAATGTATACAACGTATACGCAGGTAGTCAGATGGCTTCATTTTTTGGGCACATAACATTGCAGAACCAAGACCTGACTAACTGAATATCCCCCACCCCCGATCATAACACCTTCTTACTTTCACCATTACAGATATCCTTCAGTTCTGTTGAATTTTGATTTCACCAAACGTTGATCTTGGATCACCTTCATTCTTCACCTTCATCAGTTTCAATAATGTGTTGGACAGTTCTTAACCCAATTTTAGCAGTTTCAGCAACCTCCTTAGTTGTTTTCTTTTCTTGATGCAGAACAATCATTTGACCCTTCTGAAACAGTAACAACTTTTCCAGGACCACAGGATATGTCTTCTGACATGGAAGTAATTATCCAATGGAAGGCTCTTACTCCAGATTACTCCTTACTTTTTTCTGCCAGGCAGTTTATGTTCCCACTGTGTAAAATCTGTGTGTTTGATGCCAATAGGCTAATGTCAGCTGCATTGTCCTTATCTTTATTGGAAAGGAGAAGTTAACCTGAGTTAACTGAGATTACATTTCATTAGTCCACTTCTTAAATGATTTTTCACCTGTACTATTTAAAAAGCTAACCCTGTAGCAAAAACTCTATCTGTGAGAAGTGAGATGGTCTGGGGGATATTTTCAGCAGCAAAGACACAAGATTGTAGAAATATTACAGACACCACTGTGTCTCTATGATCTTCTCCCTTTCATTGTTACTTTGATCATGAAGATGACACTGCACTATAGAGTATATCGGCTATAATATGGTGCAGAATTGAGTTTTTATAGTATATAGTTCAGAGATCGTTGATCCATGATGAAACTGACAGAAGGGCGGGATTGAGAAACAAAAACGGGATTACCAAACCCACAGACAACGCCCAGAATTTCTCAAAACATATCACAGTCAAGCTACTGATATTTCAGAGCCCTGGTTGGGGCATAGTCTGTCACAAACCTCATTAAGGATCATTGAGTCAGGCAGACTGGACGAACAAATCAAATTAAACTACTCTCTGCCCCCGCACTCGCTCTGATACAAGGGGATAGGGAGGGGAGATGGCAGGTATCCCTCCTCAGATCACCTACTGAGAATATTAGGATTAAATAACTTTTTATACTGATAATACTGGTAGAATAATAGTACAATCGGATAATAATTTCTGCACTATGTAACTTTGGTAAGTGGATAGGATCACAGAGCGTCACACTTTTCAGCAGGACTTCAAAGACATAGCCAACGGTCACTGATTTGAGTGAAAATTGATAATATTTTATGGAGAAAATGTTTGCTGGCTTTTACTCTGATGTCGTCCAGCTGCTTTGCTTCAACTCTCTGTGATTTACAGAGTTTCCTGAAAGCTGCCACTGCTGTGTACTGTAACTACACATTAACTCTGTTAGCTCACTCTGCTTGGAGCACTGCTGGGAGAGTGTTGCTGTTTAAAGCATTGTCACAGTAGCTTTGGACAGCCAGGAGGAGTTTTTCATGACATGGGTACCAGAACCATGTTTGGCAGCCTCTATGGTCAACATGACCGAGGTGAAGAAACTGGAGAGGACGCTGATAGAGGAAGAGAAAAAGAGAGTGTCTGAGCAAGAGGCAGGAGTAGACCTAACACTGGTTTTTGGTTGTTGGCAACTGCTTCGCTAAGTCAAAGGCTGCAGACAGACGCAGAGCTGATATTGCTGTTGAATAGTCAGTAATATTAGCTGGCTTGCAAAGTTTTTGTCTTGATGTTTGACTGTTGGCAGAGTTGACAACTTGTTAGTTTTGATCATAAGCCAAGTCAGCACATTTCAACAGAGGTTTAGCCTGCGTGTTTACTTCATGACAAGATTTCAAGACATGACATTTTTACTTTTACAACCTCGAGCCGTGTTGCACTTGGAGACTGTATGTATGAAGAGTATGGATAACTACATAATGTTGCTTTAAAGGTTGTTTGAAGCAAGACAGCTGGAGACAATTCATTCTTTACCAACTGCTTTGGTCTGTCCCTGTCTCAAATTGAGGCCCCATTGTTTCAAAATGTACTGAGACTATCGATGGTGAATCTGACACCATTACCACTGGTTACTGCATGTGTGAGAATGGGATGTTTGACAGGTGTAGCAACCCTCCCCACCCCCAACCCCCACCCCCATCCCCTTCTTTAACCTCATCAAGAACAACCACCCTGCAGATGAACCCAGCCTACTTTCTTTGAAGCACAGCTGTTCTCAAATCATGTCACTGCTTGTGTTAAACATACATGTGCAGGTTTAGTAATGCCATACTGAAGCCCAATTCAACTCCTCTAATACTAATTAGTTTATATACAGTTTTGAGTGGTTCTGCATCGATGAGACACTTCATGGTATCACATCCAGTCTGGGAATAAACGGACTCTCCCCTCTCCTCCTGCCCTCCCCATCCCTGGGTGGCTCGGTACGGGTGCTGGGTGTCAGGCTTGGCTTGGGGCGCTGCTCGCAGGTGGCATGGGGATGGGTGTGCCACGTCCCATCCCGGTAGGTACAGTAGCAGACCGTCTGCTCATCAATGTTCACACGCTCCCCCGCTGGAATCACCCGGTTCCCAGCAAAGCAGTTGGGACCTGGAGCAACAGCACAGACAGTAGCCCACAGGGGCAAGTTGCTCACATGAAATCTATCTTTCAAGCACCATTTTGTCTTGTTGGGCAAACGCAAGCCATTTTTTTTTTATTATGCCAGAGTCTGGTTTACAGATTTCTTTGAAGAGATTTCTTGAGTCTTAAAGTGAAACTTGCAACTTGGGCTTTTTTTGTGAATGTATATGAGTCAAACCTTCGTGTAAAAGCATAATTACGACGAAAGAGGCACTTTTAATATTTACCGTATTTTCGTTTTCGGGTCAAACTCATTTTCAATGGGAGTGCTTGGGCAAATTAGCGATAGCATATATTTTTAAAACACTAAGAAGGCTTGGCACACATGAAACTTTGCTCATAGTCTCTACACATGAACACGAGCATTGAGAACATTGTGTACACAGAGTTTACTAAAAAGAAAGTCTTTGAACAACTCACCTTAGCGGAAGCTTGTTCTGCTAGCCGCCGTCCTGGCAGCTGAGAAGTATCGATCTCCGAATGCGACGTAACGTGGAGGACAGTTAAGGTGGACCGCTACTGTCTTCCGGCAACAACTATCCACGCGATATCTCACGTGACTTTTCCAGCTTTTGATTTTAGTATCGTTTCTTATATGAGACTCCTTTTTCAACATCAAGATCAATATTTGGCTGGTTGGTATTTAGCTCTAAAAGCTTACAGCAAGGCTCAGCTTTTGGAGCTAAATACCAACCAGCCAGCTACCTCTGAACTTAAAGCACAACTCGGCAGATTACAGCTATTAAGTGCATCAGAGTGGAGGTACAGACTTCGCCGCTTCAGGGGGAAGTGAAGTCGGTGTTCGAGGAAACAGAAGAGGGGCAAGAGAGCCGGGGTGCTAGCCAAGCTTAAGGCTAGTGCCAGCAGACCTGCTATCCCATCACTCTTTCTATCCAACGTGCGTGCGCTGGACAACAAGATGGACTTATTAAGGCTGAGACTACGCCAGAAGGAAATGAAGGACTGTTGTGTAACTGTATTGACAGAGACCCTGGCTTAGCAACGGCATGCCAGACTCTGCTTTCCAACTTGATGACCGGATGTTCTTCCGCTCGGATGGCGATCAGCTGTCAGGAAAAACAAAAGGAGGAGTCTGCATCTATGTGAACAAAAGTTGCTGCGCAAACTGTTTGCTGGTCGGAAGACATTGCTCTGAGGCAGTGGAGTATTTGATTATCAAATGCCAGCCACACTACCTGCTACGCGATATATACACTTGAAAAAAGTGTATACAAACAGATGAGGGACGTACAGAGCTGCTCTCCGCCCCCACCTTGGTGCCTCCGACCACATCTCCATCATGTTGGTCCCAGCATACTGCCCTGTGACTAAAAGAATGACAGCCACACAGAAAACCATCACTGTGTGGCCTGCTGAAGCCGTCCCAATGCTCCAGGTCTGCTTTGAAACCACAGACTGGCAGATGTTTAAAGAGGCAGCTACAGAGGGCAATGCAGTAAACTTGGAGGAATATTCAGAATCAGTCCTGGCCTACATTGTGAAGTGTGTGGAGTATGTCACTACTACAAAAACCATCACCATCTCTCCTAACCAGAAGCCATGGCTAAATGCAGAAGTGCACCGTCTTCTGAGAATAAGGGATGCTGCATTTAAAGCAGGGGATGTAGAGGCACTCAGAGCTGCTCGACAGAGCCTTACAGTGGGAGTCAAGAGAGCAAAGTCCAACTATGCTAAAAAAATACAGGGTCATTTCTTATCTAATGACCCACGCAGCATGTGGAAGGGCATTAAGAGCATCACAGACTACAACAGGAAGAGTGCAGAATGCCCTTCTGATCCATCACTACCTGATGCTCTCAACATCTTTTATGCTCGTTTCAAGTCATCAAACACCAGCACCATCGCCAGGTTTAAAATCTCACCTGATGACTCCCCTCTCAGTATAACACCAGCTGAGGTAAGGAAGACGCTGCAGAAAATAAACCCCCGAAAAGCTACAGGCCCTGATTAGAGTTCCAGGCAGGATCCTTAAGGACTGTGCACACCAGCTCTCATCAGTCATGGCAGACATTTTTAACATCTCACTGTCACAGGCCACTGTTCCCACATGCCTCAAGACATCTACCATTGTCCCTGTGTCAAAGGCCTCCACCACAGTGTCTTGTCTCAATGACTATCGTCCAATCGCTCTCACCCCTATTGTGATTAAATGTTTTGAGAGGCTGGTTATGGTTAGCATTAAAAAGTCCATCAATATAACAATTGACTCCCACCAGTATGCCTACAGACCAAACCGCTCCACAGCTGACGCCATCGCTGCCTTAATACACTCATCCATCACACACCTGGAGAAGAAGAACTCCTATGTGAGGCTGCTGTTCTTGGATTTCACCTCTGCCTTCAATACCATCATACCGCAGACACTGGTGAATAAACTGTCAACTCTCGGACTAGCCTCATCACTCTGCAACTGGGTTCTGGACTTCCTGACAAATAGACCTCAGTCTGTAAGGATTAATAACACCATATCCTCCACCAACATCCTCAACACTGGCTCCCCCCAGGGCTGCCTCATCAGCCCACTGCTCTTCACCCTGCTCACTCATGACCGCAGAGCACACTGTGACAGTAACCTTATAGTGAAGTTTGCGGACGATACAGCTGTGGTGGGGCTTATCACCAACGGAGATGAGTCAGCAGACAGGCAGGAGGTAGATAGACTGGGACTGTGGTGCAGGGAGAACAACCTTACACTCAATAACAGCAAAACAAAAGAAATGATAGTGGACTTCCGAACAGCACTGCCACTCCTCCTCCTCTTCACATCAACGGCACAGCTGTGGAGGTGGTCCCCAGCATTAAGTACCTTGGTGTACACCTCTCCAACATCCTCACCTGGCGTGAAAACACTATGAGGCTTGTCAAAAAGGCTCATCAGCGTCTGTATTTTCTGAGGAAGTTGAAGGGGGCGGGGCTGAACTCAAACATCCCTCAGCTCCTTCTACAGATGTGTGGTGGAGAGTGTACTGACCTCCTGCATCACAGTCTGGTACTGCAGCTGCACCGAGGCAGAGAAGAAGGCACTGCAGAGGGTAGTAAAGTCTGCACAAAAGACCACCAGATGCAGCTTTCCACCCCTCTCGAACATCTACATCAGCCGTTGCACTGACAGAGCTACCTGCATCATACGAGACCCCACCCACTCTGCACATGGACTGTTTTGCCCCCTCCCCTCAGGCAGGAGACTGCGCAGCATCCGGTCGAGATCCACCAGAATGAAGAACAGCTTCTTCCCGGATGCTGTCAGGCTGCTAAACAGCTCAACAATGCTGCACCCTTGATTGCTGCACTGCTTAAATGTCCATTCCCTTATGGCACTTTATGAGGTGGCAATTTATGAGGTTGCACTTAAGTTATTGGCTATAAATGAATCTTTAGTTTTAGTCTGGATGTTTAGTTTTTCTACTGATTTGTTTATATTTGTACATAATTATATGCTTATATTATATGCTTTTTTAGTAGCATATTTATTTATATATTGTAACTTGGCACCGGGACCTAAGCACTGTGTTTCGTTTTTTTTTCCATGTTCCTTGGTGAAGAAATTACAATAAAATGAGTCTGAAGTCTGAAGTCTTAAGTCTGAATATTGTTTTTCGCTAATGACAAAACAATGAATTATCTGTGCATTTATATGGAACCAAGCTTTATGAGTGGTCCACCTTAACTCACCTCCATGTTACGTTGCATTCGGAAATCGACACTTCTCACTGGCAGGACGGCGGCGAGCGGAGGAAACATCTGCTAACGGGAGTTATCCAAAAACTCTCTTTTTAGTAAACTGGGTACACAAACAATGGGGCTCATTCACCAATATCTTCTTAAGAATCTTCTTAGATTCTTTCTTAAGTTGTTCTTAAGAGGGTCCTTAAGAAAACCCTACGTCAGATTCATCAATGCGTTTGTAAGCCTCAGAATTGTTCGCAGCTGTGTTCCTACATTGATGAATGCTACCTCCTCGTAAATTGAGCGCGCGTGCCAGGTGAGTCTAATTAACATAGGATTTGCATAGGTGACCACCCATTAATGCCCATAAAAGAAACTGCAGGGCCGTGTAGACACTGATGCCGTAGTACAGAGCAAACAGCAACAAAATAAAATTAAAAAAATCAGAACCGGTCATGGGAGCCTAAAGCGTTCGAAGACGAAATCATCGTTCTCTATAAAAAGATCTATGTGATCCCGAAACATCCGTTCCCTCCGTAGGGCACGATCAGCAATCTCTTGCAGCAGCAATATATATGCCATTGTTTTACAACAATGTTGCCTTGGATGGAGAAATGCCATGTATAAATAGGGTGGGGGGGGGGGGTTACTAATTGATGGCATGGTTTCCAATTTACTTGCTTAATGTTAAATCATTGGCACATTTAATTTATTCTAAAATTTAAAATTACCAAAAATATTAAATGAATGAATAAATAAATAAATATGACAGAATTATCACTCTAATATCGTATTTTATCGAACTGCACAAAAGAAGAAAATACAACCATTCCAACATGTCGGCACTGAAATGTGCATAAGAGTACTCCTGATTGTTCGTAGGATTTGTTCTTACCTAAGAATAAATCCTGGATAAGAAAAAATTCATGAATGCCACGATCTTCGTAAAATCTTCGTAAGTGGGACTTAAGAACAAATTTGTTCGTAACGGTTCATGAATGAGGCCCATTGTTTTCAATCCTTGTGTTCATGTGTAGAGACTCTGGTGATACCACAAGCAAAGTTTCATGTTTCATGTTGTTTCATGCATTCTTGGTGTTTTGAAAATAGCGTCAGTCAGACCAGAAAACAAAAATACGGTAAACCTGAAGTGCCTCTTTCGTCGTAGTTATGCTTTTACACGAAGGTTTGACTCATATACATTCACAAAAAAAGTTTCACTTTAAATTAAGAGTTCAGTGTTTTGGGAAATACTTTAATTTGCCCTCTTTCTGTTGGATGATAAGTCTATCTCTATTTCCGTCTGTATGGAGTTAACAGCAGCAGCCAACTAGCTCAACGTAAAGATTGGAAACAAGGGTAAACAGCTGGTCCACAGCTACCTATATCTTCCCATCTGCAGCTCTAAATCTCAGTAATGAAAACGTTATATAATATTTGATTCATCTCTCTATAAAAGCAAGGAATCTTTGTCTGTCTGTCTGTGTGTCTGTGTGTGTGTGTATCTGTGCCTCAAATATCTCTGCGGATCAGGATCAGACTGACCTGAGAGTTTCAACATGGTTGCTGCGTGGTTCAAGGGTGTGCGATGTCGGATTTGTCTGGACTGCAATGATACCATTAATAAATTATTTCATAAATGCTTTACAAATTCTGCGAGCATTGTCCACCGGAGCCACCACAGTCACGTGCGCACCAGAGCCAATCACTGCACACCGTAGCCACATGTGCACCAGAGCCAATCACTGCAGAGCTCTAGCCCACGACATACCTAAAGAAACAAGCTGATTTATACCTGCAGCGGCGCAAGCTGGACCGGGATTTTGCCGGCAGTTCGGTCCCGTTCTGTTCTGTTCTGTGCATCTAAACTGACTTAATTAATGAGACTAAACGAGCCCGGACCGAGTCTGTTCCGGTCTGAGGAGATCCGGAGACGCACGGACAACAAAGTGGAATCGGAATCTGAGGATGTTCGTGTGTAGCTAGCTGCTAGGCCACCCACACGGCCCACCTCCCGAGTCGACGGACCGGACGCACCGGCACGTCCAAAACCGGACTTAGGGTAAATAATGTCCGCCACGCTTTTTCGCGAACATTGCCATCACGTTTGCTTTGTGTCTGGTGCAGGAAGAAATGGTAAAAACTGGCTTTTGTCACGAAAGTGTCCAAGCAGCAAGTTTGGTTGCTGAGGAACGGGAAGTTGTGGGAGGGACGGAGGCGGATGAATGACAGGCAACGACGGTCGGTGTAAAGACAGCGATATTGAGAGTTGAGAGATTTGTGACATTTAGCGTGTTTGGAGTGTGTAGTTAGTGTGTTATGTAGTGTTTGGTGTAGTGTGTTTAGTGTGTAGTGGAGTTGTTTTTTTGTTTAATGAGTCAGAACAATGAGGAGAAGCTGAATGTGGAGCAGGCAATGCAGCTCTTTATTCAGCTGGAAGGAGCTCAGGCAGACCTGAGCACTGCCTGCATTTAAATGTAAATAGTTACATAATTTTGTAAATTTTGAAAATTACGCACATATTTAGCAAACAACAATTTATATTTGCATTATAAGTAATAAAAAATGGTTTGTTAAACATATTTGTGGTTTTCACAGTAAAAAAATCTAACTTTTTCTACTCGGATTTTATGTTTTTTTTTTGTGAATTTAGGTCCATTGTGTTAATACAGTATGTAAAAAAAAAATAAATAACCGTACAGTCACACATGTGTGGTTGTGCTGAAAATAATGACACCAAGTAAATAGTTTTTAAGGTGAAATATAAATGCAAAATCAAAAATAGTCAAAAACAGCCAATTATACCCTGGAATATCGGATTTCACAATAAACCTAAATATCCCTGACGTCCCACCTTCAAACACAGCCTCATTTGGCCATCCATGAAAAAGCTACTTAACCTCCCACTTTTCTATAGGAATACATATTTCCTATGGGAACTGCACGAGTCTGTATAAAAATCTGAAGTGTTAAAATTACAGATTATAGTTTTATGGGGGAACGTTTGCAGGTTAAAGCTTAATATATAGCACAGCGATCAACACTTTTGATGAAAAATTACAGAGCTGCGCAGTTTTCAATTCATGGTTCAAAGGTTTTAGTCGTCTCCATGGTTACCAGATGCTATCCTTCAGATGTCATTATATATGACAATCTTCTCTGTGTCTAGCTGCATTTTCTCCAGTTGAAAACAAATGATTTAGTTGAGCAACACAAAAGTCCTTTAAGGAAAGTCGTGCCACTCAGCAGCCATCTTGGCAGTTATTTTAGGCTAATAGGCCAGGCCACTACCTAAATGAATGTGGAGAGAGATAGAACTTTGAAAACAGTTGTCACCAGGACATAAAAGGTTCAGTGACTTTGCCCCAAATTAGGGTTAAACACTTTTTTCCCCACAGGTTGTACTTGTACTTACAGATTGATCTAGAGTCATGTGACATGCCACCATCAGCTCATCAGAGCACTTAACCAAACACAGGTTTACTGTGTAACGTGAGGATCTCCTCACCTTGGTAATCTTGTGTATTACTTTAACATCCTGCGCTTCCATGCCTATGCCTAGAATTATCAGTCATCAATTATAACTATCCTGAATCTCATCAATTATAACTATCCTGAATCTCAACTGTGCAATGTGCACCATTGGCTGATGTGTTTCCCAGTTTGGCTGTGATAAAGCAGTCATTTGGCTTTTGAATTGTTTTAAACAGAAAAATGATGAGACACTATTTATACCCATTTCACATCTGACACTTTCACTTTAGCTGCTAAGCTGAAAGTGGTGGCATGCACTACTTCTGAAGCTCAGTGATAGCTGAATAATGTTAGACAAATTGAGTCGTTTTGTTTTTTTTTCAGTTATTTAGTTTTGTTTTAAAACAGCTCCGCTGCTACTTCAGTTGTTTAGGGGACAGCAACACTGTTTTGCTGTGAAGCTCCACGAAGCATGGGGGTGAGGAGATAATGACTGAATTTTTCTTCTCATTTCAGTGTACTTTTCCTTTAATTAGCCTGAAGCCCCACAGAGCAGTTATTCTAATCTTTTAGCAACTTTAACATCTTTGTCTGGTTTAGTCTCAGCATGCTCATTGTTGTTGTTTTGTTATGATATGTAGGTGTTGTGGTTTCAGCATGTTTCGTCTGCCCCCAAGTGGCCACTATCAGTGTTTAAACAAGATCCTCGACTGTAAATTCTCAATAATTTACAGATAATCTGTGCATACCTCAACAGCTGCCAGTCAGATGTAGCACAGATTCTTCGGTTTTGGTTCAAGGTCATTATGAATTAGTCGATGTGTGTATGATATTGATGGTGAGGGCAATACAACACAAGCACCACAAAGGAAAAGTTTCAGATGCTGTCTGCTTCCTTACAAAATCCTTCTCTCAGATGCCATTTATTTTTCCCTTCAACATGTGCCTGTATGATGTTTTCAGTAAAGACTTTATGTGGTGCTTGGGCTGGATAAACATAGTACCAATCAAGCAAAAATGTAAAAATCATGCCTTTGAAATCATTTGCATCCCTCAGACACAGATGGGGGTTCCTTTACTTGGCAGCTACCTGTGAAACAATTACTGACGCCAGTCGGCAGGAGGACAGGAAGTATAGTTCATCAGATGCCAGATCCAACTGTGTTCGATAAATAACAGCTGACGTGAGGGAATTTGGCAGCAGTGGGAAGAGACAAGGCAGAAAAAAACAAAAAAACAGTGATGCAACAAATCAAACCATCTGTCCTACTGTCTGTCCAGCAGAGGAGCATATAAATAGAAACTACAACTTAACTACAACTACCATAAAGCAGATAGTATGTTCACGTGGTTTTCTGTTGGTTGTGGTGAATCAATTAAATTATGCTTTTGATTTTTTTTTTCATTTTATTCTGCAAAAAGCACATAATACATGAGTTATAAGCTGCTATTACTGTGTGATACACACACACCCGCATATACAAATCCCACCAATGTTAGAAAGGGACTTGAATTCCAGTGGCAGTGAAAGCACACATGACGTAACTGTAAGCTGCGGGGTGTGTGAGGTGATGTAACCAGTACTGATTCTGAAAGCTGCAGGATGAACACACACTGTGACGATGACAGGCCTCTAATGATGTGCACACATGCAGGGGGCATGAGAGTTGTGAGATGAGGTATGACAGCACATGAGGTTTTTCTGCTCCTGACTTGTACACATGGATGAAACTTGCAGTTTTCAGCGTGCTTGTACACCATGTATGGAAGGTAAACAAGTAGAGAGGTGGAGAAATATGGGTTCTGAGTTTTCATGATGGTGGCTCAAACTGCATATCACATAACAGGTTGTAATGTCTTAAAGGAACAGTTCACCCAAAAAGTATAATTCAGTCATTTATCTCCAACCTCGCAAGCTAATTGAAAGTCAGATGAAGTTTCATAGTCCAGGTAAGAGTGGTGCAACAGTTGAGATCAAAGGGGGACCAAAAACAATAATAATTATCTGTGGACTATGAATTTCAACAGCTCATTTAAGGGACATCCTGAAAATGAATGTTTAAGAGTGACTGTGTCATGGACCAAAGTGTTGGACCAACAAAGAGAAAGCACTGACTAAGTCTTACCAGTCTTACAGATGGGGCAGCAGTGGTTAGGTTCGTAGGTGGGGTTGACGCAGTGAGGGGCGGGGCAGTCTGAAATGCTGCAGTATACCTCTCTGTTGGCCTCGCAGCGACATCGCTCACATCTCGACAACTGGAACACACACAAAATCTTAATTTCATTCACAGCAAACTTTTACAAATCAGCACTCTGATTAACTGTGACCATTTGGTGTCATCACAGTACAAAAAAAGAGACTATGCCAGAGATGTCACAAAGAATGTGGCAAAATGTTCACACCACATGCACATGTGTAGGCAGAGTGCAACAAACACACACAAGGACAGCCAGTAGGTGATTTGTTAATTTTTAACATGGGGGATGGCCCAATGGGAGCACCACCCTGCCCTGACATCCCTATGTACACCTCCCAGAGGACATTGCTACAGGACGCCTTAACCATAACTGTGACATTTCTAAGTCTACAATTCCATTTTATCCAGTTATCTTCCTTCTCTACTTACTACAATTGTCTTTTTGTAACTGAATTAAAGTAATACACCTTTAAATCATATGTATTAGACTGAGTTTATTCAGGCAGGGTTTTCTCATGTTTCTCACAATACACTTCAAGCATGGTTATTTTAAGCTACATGACCCCTTGGAATTATTTTACCACCTAAATTCCTTGAAGGACAAACAATGAACATTGTGCAAAATAGTAGAGCCCTACTGTCTTATTTGTAGGCCGATTTTATCAGCCAATATTAGCCTATCACAGATATATCAGTATCAGCATATATATTGTCCGATATGAAGTTCATAGCGGGAACGTTTCAGAAGTGGAGCCTTTTGCCTGCCCGACTTTGTTGATCTGGGAGTCTGCACTGGCTGTTTAACTTTGAAAATTGGCCGAATGCTCTATGCCGTTCCTGTGTCTCTGGCTGCATCCGAAATTCATGCTATTGAGTATGCTAAAACAGTATGTGAGATTTTTTAGCATGTCCGAAACCTTAGTATGAACCCAATAGTACGTGAGGTGCATACTATTTCCGGTAAATATTACAGTATGCATGCACTGGACACTACGCCGGCATAAATATCCCACAATGCAATGCAGCGGTGACAACAAAAACAACAGACAATGGCGGACCAACGCAGCTCTGGTGTAACGTCTACCGTTAAAACATTCCAGTTTAAGCTTCTAACGGTAGCCGTTTAATAAACGTTAGCTCCTTAGCTAACTCAGTTAACATTACAACCACAACAGTGTGTCATCATAAGTGAAACCTTATACATATATGTACGTATACCATAATTTCCGGACTATAAGCCGCTACTTTTTTCCCACGCTTTGACCTCTGCGGCCTATACAATGATGCGGCTAATCTATAGATTTTTACGGCTAACGGCCTCCAGGGGAGCACTCTAGCAGGAAGCACAGGAGCGAGACAAACAGGTGGAAGAGATAATGTGCTGAGGAAGACGCTAGTTTGATTGTGTTTAGAACCCTCATTTTCGCATCTTGTGAACACTCTGATCATGGAAAACACACGAAGAAATGCATATGATGCAGCTTTTAAGTTAAAGGCAATCGATCTGGCTGTCAAAGAAGGAAATAGAGCTGCTGCACGTAAGCTTGGCATCAATGGATCGATGGTGAGACGTTGGAGACGGCAGCATGAAGACAAAAAAGACGACAAAAGGTTTCAGAGGTAATAAAAGCAGATGGCCCGAACTTGAAAACATTCTTGAAGAATGGGTGAATACACAGAGAGCAGACGGCCGAGGTGTTTCCACCATGCAGATCCGACTGAGAGCCAAAACAATCGCCACCGAAAAGAACATTGAAGATTTTAAAGGTGGACCATCGTGGTGTCTCAGATTTATGAGACGAAAAGGCCTGTCCATCAGGGCAAGGACAACTCTGTGTCAGCAACTCCCTCCCGACTATGAGAAAAAAGTTACAAAATTCCGCAAATTCACTCAAACAAAGATAGCCGAGAATTCCATCGTACCAGACGAGATAATAAATATGGATGAAGTACCATTGACCTTTGACCTGCCTCTCACTAGGACTGTTAACAAGAAAGGTGAATCGTCCGTCACGCTGAAAACAACTGGCCACGAGAGAATGCATTTCATTTGAGCTGCACAGCATCCGGACAAAAGCTTCCACCAATGGTGATTTTTTTAGCAGATGACTATGCCAAAAGAAAAACTCCCGAGAGAAATCGCCGTGAAATTCAACACTAAAGGGTGGATGATAGAAAGCCTAATGAAGGACTGGCTGACAGAGTTCTAAGGCAAGCGACCGGGAGGATTTTTTCACAGAAAAAAAGCATTGCTCGTTTTGGACAGCATGAGGGCCCATATAACAGATTCTGTGAAAGCAGCCATCAAGAGGACAAACTTAATTCCAGCTGTGATTCCTGGGTGCACAACGAAGTATTTGCAGCCACTCGACATCAGTGTGAATCATGCTTTTAAAGTGGCACTCCAAGTTGAGTGGGAGGCTTGGATGACGAGCGGCGAGAAATCATTCACCAAAACTGGACACATGCGAAGAGCAACTTTTTCTCAAGTCTGCCAGCGGATCCTGACAGTGTGGAGCAGTGTGAAAAAATCCACGATCACCAACGGGTTTCGAAAGGCTGGACTGCTGTGTGATGAAGAGGACAGCACAAGCACAAATTCGCCTCGAGATGAAAGTGACATTGAGAGCGACAACGAAAGAGAGACTGGGAAGGTGTGTGAAGAAGTCATGCTGGGGCTGTTCAATCCTTACACTGAAGAAGACGACTTCAGTGGTTTTAGTGCGCAGGAGGAAGATAAAGATAGCGATCAATTACTTTTCTGGTAAGGCTGGTTATTTTTTTTAAACATGCCGTGTTACTGCTGTGTTACAGGCACTGTTCAAAAAAAGCATTTATTTACCAGTAATTAAACATTTAAAAAAATCTTTCTGTGTACCATCTTTCTGTGTAAATATCTCATGTTACAACGTGGACACCTGCGACTTGTAGACAACTGCGGCCTATACATGTACACATTTTTTTTTCCTTTTAAAATTAGTCGGTGCGGCTTATATTCAGGTGCGCTCAATAGTCCGGAAATTACGGTATATATAAAAGCCAAATAAAACATGTTTTACAAGAGTATTATTGCAGATTAACTGATGGTTTTAGGTATTTAAGTTACCTTGCGAACAGCTGAGGGGAACCTTAGAGTTAAAAAGTTAAAATCAACCAGAACTTAAATGTTTAGTAGTCCACAAAAAATTGGGTTGGGCACAACCAACCTCAACAAAACATAGTGGGTTGTAAATAATAAAAAAAATTCTAATCAATCAATCGATCTTGGGGCTCCCAGAGACTTGTTTTCTGTCCCCAGCTACTCCAGTTGTTCATGTGAATGACGCAACGCAGTTTTGCGGCCATGAAATTTCACCTGCTTTTCCATCTGCATGGGGTTGAGAAGATACTGATTGAATTTTCATTAGTGGGTGAAATTTAATGATAATGTTCTTACACGTAATAATTTAGTAGTTTAGTAGTGTTGTTTATCGGACACAAAATATTGATCAGAGCAGCTTTAAACCTGTGTTCAGTTTTTATGGCCACTTGGGGGTAGCAGAAGTCGCTGTATAAAACAACACTGATATATTATCGATTTAAAATTCTGTTAGGGCTAACTTACGAGCACACACATGCCTATTTACACATCCAGCTAATACATCAGCCATATCATTGATTCAGCATCCTGATTGTTTTCATCTAGTTGAATTAAGCCCTATATTTACTCTCCTTGTAGCAAGTAGTAATTGTATAGCTTTGTCCCGACAAGCAATTTCTTTCACATGATATGTTTTGTTGTTAATGAAACAAATTATTAGAGCAGCAAATTATTTTTATTGAGAGATAAATGTGGTAAACTTGTAGGAGTATATCAGGACTGGATTAACCAGAGAAAGAGGATGTGGTCCTACATTACAAAAACATTTTACAGTATATCATAAAATATTTTCCCATCAGACGACACAGATACAAGTGAACATGTTCGCAATCCCCATCCCTGTCCCACAGCGAGGTTCTGTGTCAATTACTTTGTTGAGCTCTTTATTTTAGTTGTACAGTATTTTGCAGATAAGTACATATCCCTTCACAAACATGTTACCACAAAATGTCAAACACAAACCAGACCTGGAGCATGCATTATTTACAGGCAAACTTAAGTTTCATGTCATCTGCTGCATGCATCGCTGCCTGATGGAAAACTATTTCCCATTTCTTTATTACAGTGTGCTTACAGGTGTTGGGGGCTGTGCTGCATATGTGAAACAAGCAGTGTAAAGCCTTTTTGTGGCTCTGGAGGAAGCTGCATGTTAATTGATAAACTGCCTCCAGTAATGGCACTCAGTTGCATTGTGGGTAATGTAGGCTCCAGGTGTTGAAAAGCAGTTCTACTGGTCTAACAATGAACTCCTATAACACTGTTTGACTCATTATGGACAGTTTGATCCATATCAATACAGAAGAACAGAGGTATTTTTATTCCACACATTCTTCATCCTGCTCAAAACCTGGACCCTTTATTACCCACAATGCAAGGTGGCCAATGGCTTTCTGATACCCCTTTGTTTAACAATATGCAGTACTACTCCCTAAGACCTGTAGACACAGTTTACTGTAAACAATCCCAATGTTAAATCAAGCAATGATAATACACAAATATTACCTTCTCCATAGTCTTACAACATATGAACATGATAATCCTTTATTAATATGATAAACGATCAATTCAACACAGAGTCTGCTGATCGGCTACCACATACCTTTAACCTGACATGTCAACACAATCATGAAGACAAGGTCACATAGACGGGACTCAGTACCGTCCACATGGACCTACTGACGAATTCCAAATGCACTCCCATATATTCTTTATTATGTGATAGTTATGTGATGAGCATATATATAGACAATATATCTGACAGAGGGCAGCTGCCACATTAAATCCTAGCAGTCTAAACTTGAATGGGACGGGGAGGTGGAGGGAGAGAGTGTAGAAGTTTGGATCTTTCTCACCCTGAACTCCTCTAGGAGCCGGAACGTCTTGCCCCCGTAGACACAGACCCTGGCCATAGCCTCGCACACCGGACAGCACGCCTTGTATCTGATCCGCGTGCACCTGGGGTGGACGCGGGGACACTTAGGTCGGACGCATACGGGACCGTCCACGGTGCACGTGCACGGACACGCCGAGGGGCTCGGGTAGTAAATCTCTCCAATGCCATATACAAAACCGTGGTCGTCGATGCACCACTTCCCCCGATAGTCCCCGAACTCGTAGTCCAAATCGGTTTTGGAGGAGTACTCCGCCGCCACCGCAAGCTCCGCACCGCGAGGAAGCAGCATCACGAGCGCGATGGAGAGGTAGCTGAGCGCGCGGTGCCGGGGACTCATGGTGACCAACACAAACCATCTGTGTGTCTGCTGCGCTGCTGCGCTCCGCTGAGCTTCTCCTCCCACCTCCCGGGCTCAGGAGACGCCCATATATGCGCGTCAATCCGGAGGTTCGCTGAAAAGCAGCCCAGGAGTTCATCCGTCTTCAGCCAGGTGTCTTCTATAGCCCGATGTAATTTGAGCATGCCTTTAGTTATTTTATGAACACAAAATAACATTCTCAATTCTAAATCATCAGGTCAATTTGTCTACTCTCTGCTAAATATCCTAAATGTAAATACACTGATGGGCTCCTGTAACAAGTGAATTTCACTGCTGAGGCTGTCAGATGCTGATCAAGAAATGTCTGAGGTTAGTTTAGTTTATGAATTTGCACATGTGATAAGACTCAGAAATATCATGTACTAGGGTGAGGGTCAGTGATGTGCACAAGGGGGGGGGGGGGGGGGGGGGCAATTGTTGAAAAACGCGTGCTAAAGTGCCCTCCTGAGAGCCAAAAAAGCGTGCCAAAGTGCCCTCTTGGTTGGCAAAACACACTAAACTGCCCCCTTGGCTGGTTAAAACATGATAAAGTGCCCTCTTGGGAGCCAAAACACGCACTAAAGTGTCCTCTTGGGAGCCAAAACGCGCGCTAAAGTGCCCTTCTTTTCGCCCCTGCCCTTCAAGAAGTCTGCGCACGCCACTGGTTAGGGTTAGGTTTCTACTGATGATGATACTAAAAAGACCCCAAAGACCAGCAAAAAACTGTCGTAAAACTAAAGCTAAAATTACTGAAACAGACAATAACTAATAATAATAATAATAATAATAATAATGATAATAATAATAATGGGATCACTGCAGCTGTGTGAAGGAGAGGTATCACAGGTCCAAGTGTGTGAAGGAGAGGTATCACAAGTACAAGTGTGTGAAGGAGAGGTATCACAAGTCCAAGTGTGTGACGGAGAGGTATCACAAGTCCAAGTGTGTGACAGAGAGGTATCACAGGTCCAAGTGTGTGAAGGAGAGGTATCACAAGTCCAAGTGTGTGAAGGAGAGGTATTACAAGTCCAAGTGTGTGACGGAGAGGTATCACAGGTCCAAGTGTGTGAAGGAGAGGTATCACAGGTCCAAGTGTGTGAAGGAGAGGTATCACAAGTCCAAGTGTGTGAAGGAGAGGTATCACAAGTCCAAGTGTGTGACGGAGAGGTATCACAAGTCCAAGTGTGTGAAGGAGAGGTATCACAAGTCCAAGTGTGTGACGGAGAGGTATCACAGGTCCAAGTGTGTGACGGAGAGGTATCACAGGTCCAAGTGTGTGAAGGAGAGGTATCACAGGTCCAAGTGTGTGAAGGAGAGGTATCACAGGTCCAAGTGTGTGATGGAGAGGTATCACAGGTCCAAGTGTGTGAAGGAGAGGTATCACAGGTCCAAGTGTGTGAAGGAGAGGTATCACAGGTCCAAGTGTGTGAAGGTGAGGTATCACAGTGATCGGGTGACATACTTCCAAAGTGGAAAAAGAAGAGATTTTTCCAGATTGCTCTGATAGACTCTCATGTAAAATCATCATTTTTCAAATTTCAATCATTACAGTGCATTCTGTATGGGATCTGGGAAGGCTCGCCCTTCAGGCTAGCGATTCATCGTCACACCAATGAGGTGAGCAAGAACCGACACATCCTAGCCCGCCTCATTGACTGTGTCAAGTTTTGTGGAGTGTTTGAGTTAGTTTTGCAAGGCAAAGATGAAAGTGAGGGCTCCAACAACCCAGCTGTTTTTTGTGGCTTAGTTGATTTGGTGGCATCACCGGATGAGGCATTTGAGGAGCACCTGAAAACTGCCACAGTTTTCAAGGGCATGTCAAAGACTGTGCAGAGTAAGCTCCTAGAAAGCATGCTAACCGTCATCAGGGCACATATCACGGAGGAGGTGTAAAGTCCACTAAATTTGTTGCCATCCAAGTGGATGACACCATCGACATGTCAACACAGAGGCAGCTGGTGCTTGTGTTAAAATACATCGACTCAAACATGCGGTGCAGGAGCGTTTCTTTGAGTTTCTGTCTATTATGGATGCAACATCTGAGTCGATTGCTAGCGTGCTTCTGGATAAACTGAACTGTCTTTTTTCTAAAGGTGACAGGAGGCATCTGGCTTTCAGAGAATGCTGCAGGATGAGGACTTCCAGTTTTTTCTGTAGCTGTTTCATCAGCTCATGCCATACCATCAGCTGCAGAAGAAGGACATGGATGCAGTCTTCATCAAGCATGCCCTCCAGAGCTTCACAAGCAGGCAGGTGCGCAGGCAATAACGTAAGATATAATAATATTGTTCAATCCTTCTCAATAATGAACCTTGTCATAAAGAAATAAACTCACTGGCCACTTTATTAGGTACACATGTGTAACTTAATACAATCTAAAACAACAGCTCTGCTATGAAATCTACATTAATGTAATTTATACATTTTCAGTTTTTGTTGATGTCAATAAGGTGATAATTCTACTGAGGTCATAGTGGGTGATTGTGGTGTATTAGAGTGCATTATATTGAATGGTGTTCCTAATATTTTGTCCACTCCATTTACATACAAAATACTAGAAACACTTTAAGATAATGCAATTCAGTACACCACCACCACCACCCACTGCAACATCAATTATAAAGATATAGTAGAATTATCACTTTTCTGACAATGTCAAAGCTGAAAATGTATAAGCTTTGTGACAGCAGAAGTTAAGGCAGCCATTGTATTGAATTGAATTTGATTGCACAGGTGTATCGAAGTGGCCGGTGACTGTATATGTATAAAGTAAATGAAACAACCATCACCACCCGTTATGATACTGAGCACAAATATGTAATAACCAACTAGCATTAGATGTCTTGTTATGGTAAGTAAGCGATGATTGGATAATTTCACTGTGGGACAGAATATCTGAAGCTCCTGGTTGCTCGGGAGGAATGGGTTACCAACAGCAATGGTGAAATAAGACACATGGACTCAGCAGTTATATTTGAAAGATATGTGTAAACTATTTATTTTCACTCTCTTTCTTTCAAGTGTATACTATAAGTGCAACAACAAAAAAATGACCAAAGATAAACAAAAAACAATAATCACTCTCTTGCGACTTACACTTGTTTTGCTTTCTTTCAGGTCTAACTGGGAATCCACCTGTTGCGTAAGTATATCTATTTTGTTCCCTGTTATTTGAATGTGAGTTTTGTTTACCACTCATTAATTTAACACGATTGTGGTTGATGACTATTTTAAAGCTCCTATTTTATAGTACCACTAGAATATGGAAGCGAATCTGTACCATAATTCAAATTAAAATGCATTAACAGACATGCTTATTCATTTTCAGAATGTAGCTGCATTTTTTGACTCATAAATAAAATTTGTAATAAATCATCCAGATTGCATTTTCATTTTATTCTTCAAGACTGCTCATTTTGTTACACAAAGAAAAAGAAAACTGCTTTTTCGTTTTGAAGCCCGCCCCCCGCAAAAAAAGGTCCAAAATTCAATTTGAATTTGCAATCCCAAGCGGCGCAGGAGAGTGACGTCAGCGGCCTCTCTTCTTCAGTGTTGCCAACTTGGCGACTTTCTCGCCAGACTTAGCGACTTTTCAGACCCGGCGAGAAATAGATTTTATTGTAATTCACATGCTGCTCAGAGTCATCGCAGTCCATGGCTCCTCTGCAACAGCGCCGGGGTCTGTCCTGTCCCCTCCCGCGTGGCTGCGCAGGCGACAGGCCGGTGTGTGGGGGCTGGCTGGGGCAGGCAGGAGCGGACACCGCGGCCGCTCGCTCAGTGGATTTGATACCGGATAGCTGCCGTTTACTCTGTTTTGATCTGTTAATGTTAAGTGTCTTTAGCCCAGGTGAGACCCAGAAGCGGACAGGAGGCTGTAGCTGGATGCAAGGAGTGTTTATTGTAACACGGACAAAGTCAGAGTAGGAGGGGGTGTGCACGGGGAAGCCATGCTCCGGGGCGCCGGAGAGCTCGGAGTCGTGTCAACACTCGGAGGAGAGCCGGGCAGGTGGAGCGCGCAGAGGGGCTGGGAGCTGGAGCGGGGTCTTGACTCGGTCACGGCACAGGAGGTCGTTGGAGGCAGAGTAAAGCAGAGTTAGGGGGGAAACACTGGTAGAGGTTAATGCACTAAAGCTTTAGTCTAGGCAAAACTATGACTTAGCCAAATACCGCGTGTAGTACACGAAATCATCTGGCAACGGGGCGGCACGAGGCTCCAGGCTATAAAGCGGCCGGTGATTTTGTGACCCGCTGCAGGTGCGTGGGTGTGGGAGAGAGAGAGACATTAGCTTATAGCACTTTGTAGAAGGAGCTTTATAAAGTTCACTCCATTGACTTGTATTAGTTCACGGGGCTGAGCTGCCACATCCAATATGGGGGCGACGTCGACGTACGGTCCAGCTGATATCTTCAGTTTATTACCAGGAATACTGACTGAAAAGTACCGTATGTTTCATGGGTCTGACTATGAGACTGCAGTCTGACCCACCGTCACTGCCAGCAGCTCTTCAGAGCGGCTTCATTACGATCACTGTAAATGTTAGAGCGTTTTCGCACTGGAAAAAAAATGTGCGGCTGATATAACCAAGCAAACGCAAACCATGGCTGGCGTACAGAACTGGACATGGTGGTGATTTCCCCGCTGTTTCTGAAAACATGTACCACAGTCTATGCTACCAACACAGCCTTCACACTCTCCTCTTGTCCCTTCTCTTGTTCCAGTGCCAAATAAGCACCCCGCCGCCCCCTAATGTAGATGAGTAGCACGGTCGGTCAGACCGGGGGCTGAAGAAGAAGAGAGGCCGCTGACGTCACTCTCCTGCGCCGCTTGGGATTGCGACCTTTTTTTGCGGGGGGAGGGCTTCAAAACTAAAATCCAGTTTTCTTTTTCTTTGTGTAACAAAATGAGCAATCTTGAAGAAGAAAATGAAAATGCAATCTGGATGATTTATTACTAATTTTATTTATGTCAAAAAATGCAGCTCTGACTTTGAAATGAAAAAGCATTTCTGCTAATGCATTTAAATTTTCAAATTTGACATTTCAAATTGAATTTTGGTACCTATTTGCTGGGCCATCATTTGAAAATTAAATCTTAAATGTCCATTTCTTTGTCATTTGAATTAAGTTACATAATAAGCAGTCTTGAAGAAGAAAATGAAAATGCAATTTGGATGATTTATTACTAATTTTATTTTTGAGTCAAAAAATGCAGCTCTGACTTTGAAATGAAAAGCATTTCTACTAATGCATTTTAATTTTCAAATTTGACATTTCAAATTGAATTTTGGTACCTATTTGCTGGGCCATCTTTTGAAAATTAAATCTTAAATGTCCTTTTCTTTATCATTTGAATTAAGTTACAAAATGAGCAGTCTTGAAGAAGAAAATGAATATGCAATTTGGATGATTTATTACTAATTTTATTTATGAGTCAAAAAATGCAGCTACATTCTGAAAATGAAAAAGCATTTCTGTTAATGCATTTTAATTTGAATTATGGAGCAGATTTGCTTCCATACTAGAAGACCACCAGGTAAGTAAATAAGTAGGTAAGTAAAACTTTATTTATATAGCACCTTTTTGACACAGAGATTCAAAGTGCTTTCCAATAAACATAACAACTCACAAACGTGGGGGGCAATTGAATGAGATTGTCCTACCAAGGTTAGTTTGACATTTCAAACATATCTCATCCTCTTTAGATCCAGTTCTTGGGTTAGCTCGTCACTCCAGGCCCAACTGCACTTCAGCAGAAGTAGCCAGGCTGAGGAATCCAGGAATGTCGTCTCACACAAATGATCGACACAGAAAACAAAAGACCTGGCCTTGTACCCACAAAGCCAGGAGAAAAAAAAATATCAATAAGTGATTCAAATGGCATTGCCGTTTTAAATTTAAATTATATAATGCCTTGTATCTCTTAACTGAAATACCTTTGTTGCATTTAATCAAATAAAACTGCCATTACACCTTCAACAATTTGGCATTCTTCTTCTTCTTCTTCTTAAAAAAAAAAAACAACAACCATGTAATCTCTATGGTCATGCAACATTGGTTGCATGGGCTAACCTTTAGCTAATTTTAGCCTGAAATAGCAACAGGCATCTCCAATCCCAATGCAGGCCATGGAAAATACCAACACCAACTCGCTCACGGATTAGTTATCTATAATCACACTTTGTGGCATCACAATTGGGCATTATGAAGTTAAGCTGCTAATCTAAGATTGAAATGATTAAGGCTAATGACGCTAATATTAGCTAGCCCAATAGTCGCGGTGCTGATGTTAATGTTGCTAAGCTAGCGGGAAAGCTGCGTCGCTTATTTAATTTTTTATCTCTTAAACACACAAATCGAAATAACACACTAGCACCTCAGTCGACTCACGAAGAATTTTCCTTTGACTAATGGCAGCAGAATTGTAACCACCACAGGTCTTTTGGATTAGAGTAATGGATCGGTTATCTGGCTTTGACAACGGTGACTACTTCTTCTTCTTCTTCTTCTTCTTCTTCTTCTTCTTCTTCTTCTTCTTCTGTGTGTCTGCGTGGCTGTGTGTGTAGGTGTGAGTGTGTGTATGAGTGTGTATATATTTGTGTGTGTCTCTGTGCATGACTATGGGGGTGGGAGGGTTGGGTTCTTTTAAGCTTCTTCTCCTGATTTTATTTGCTGTTTCTCTTTTTCTGCTGTAAGGCACTTTGTGATACTTTCTGTATGAAAAGCGCCATATAAATAAAGGTTGATTTGATTTGATTTGATTCTTGATGTTTTATGGCGGTTGACAAACAACTTTTAGGCACATTTACCGCCACCTACTGGTATGGAGTGTGGGACATGAGATGGTCAGAACTAGATAAAAAATAATAATAAATAATAATAAATAATAATAATAATAATAACAGATAAAAAAAAAAAATATATATGAATAAATAAAAAACAAAATAAAATTAAACTATGTAAATTAAGATCTATTCCCTATAGCCTATATCCTATACCTGTGTCCTTTAGGTATTTCATTAAAACACTAAACCCCTTTTGTGATAAATTCCCTTGAGTCAATTCCAGCTTTTCTTTTGTCAGCATTTGGATCACCTACTGTCGTTCCTCCCTGTACTTACTAGCAGAGCCAGCCTTAGGCATAGGCAGTATAGGCAAATGCTAGGGGCGCCGCCATCCACGTGGGGCGCCGAAAACGGGTGGAGAAAAAATAATGAAAATATATATATATATATATATATATATATATATATATATATATATATATATATATATATATATATATATATATATATATATATATATATATACATATATATATATGTATGTAAAAGCAAGGAATCTCTGTCTGTCTGTCTGTCTGTGTGTGTGTGTGTGTGTGTGTATCTGTGCCTCAAATATCTCTGTGGATCAGGATCAGACTGACCTGAGAGTTTCAACATGGCTGCAAGGGTGTGCGATGTCGGATTTGTTTGGACTGCAATGATACCGTTAATAAATTATTTCATAAATGCTTTACAAATTCCGCGGGCATTGTCCACCGGAGCCACCACAGTCACGTGCGCACCAGAGCCAATCACTGCCCACCGTAGCCATGTGCGCACCAGAGCCAATCACTGCAGAGCCCGACTCCACGACATACATTAAGAAACAAGTGGATTTATACCTGCAGCGGCGCGAGCTGGACCGGGATTTTGCCGCGGTTCGGTCCCGTTCTGTTCTGTGCATCTAAACTGACTGTTGTGGATAAATGAGACTAAACGAGTCCAGACCGAGTCCGTAGATGCGCGGACAACAAAGTGGAATCGGAATCTGTGGATGTTTGTGTGTAGTGTAGTAAGTGTAGTAAATAATGTCTGCCACGCTTTTTCGCGAACATTGCCGTCACGTTTGCTTTGTGTCTGGTGCAGGAAGAAACGGTAAAAACTGGCTTTTGTCACGAAAGTGTCCAAGCAGCAAGTTTGGTTGTTGAGGAACGGGAAGTTGTGGGAGGGACGGAGGCAGATGAATGACAGGCAACGACGGTCGGTGTAGAGACAGCGATATTGAGAGTTGAAAGCTTTGTGACATTTAACGTGTTTGGAGTGTATAGTTAGTGTGTTATGTAGTGTTTGGTGTAGTGTGTTTAGTGTGTAGTGGAGTCGTTTTTTTGTTTAATGAGTCAGAATAATGAGGAGAAGCTGAATGTGGAGCAGGCAGTGCAGCTCTTCATTCAGCTGGAAGGAGCACAGGCAGACCTGAGCACTGCCTGCATTTAAATGTAAATAGTTACATATAACTTTGTAAATGTTTAAAATGTATGCACATATTTAGCAAACAACAATTTATATTTGCATTATAAGTAATAAAAAATGATTTGTTAAACATATTTGTGGTTTTCACAGTAAAAAAATCTAACTTTTTCTACTCGGATTTTATATATTTTTTTTTTAATTTTAGGTCTATTGTGTTAATACAGTATGTCAAAATCAAAAAATAATTGTTTAGTCACACATGTGAGGTTGTGCTGAAAATAATGACACCAAGTAAATAGTTTTTAAGGTGAAATATGAAATCAAAAATAGTCAAAAACGGCCAATTATACCCTGGAATATCGGATTTCACAACAACCTAAATATCCCTGACGTCTCACCTTCAAACACAGCCTCATTTGGCCATCCATGAAAAAGCAACTTAACCTCCCACTTTTCTATAGGAACACATATTTCCTACGGGCACTGCACTAGTATATATCTATATATATATATCTATATATATATATATAAATATGTATATATATATATATATATATATATATATATATATATATATATATATATATGTACACACACACACATATACACATACACAAACCCGCGGACAGTTTATAATCATATAGATGCTGTTATAATGTGTAGTGATTGAGATCCTGACCCACCAAACAACAAAGTTTTTCGCGCTAAATTACATAATTATTAGGGCTGTCAAGCGATTAATTTTTTTAATTGCGATTAATCGCATTTTGTCCATAGTTAACTCGCGATTAATCGCAAATTAATCGCAATTTTTTTGGGCAAATTTCTTTCTGTTCTAAATGTACCTTAAATGTACACCCTAAATGGGATCAAAACATGGTGATGTCTGCCTTTGGCAGGGGGGCAGTGGGCTCTCTGCATCTGCCATGTGTTTGGCTTGCAAATGATATTTGAGACTCAATGTACTTCAGTGGTAACTCATTTCATGACGACAGTATGTGCAGATAACTTTTCTTTTCTTTTTTTAATACCGAGCGTTAATCGCGCGTTAAAAAAATTAACAGCGTTGAGAGGATGTTGCGTTTGACAGCCCTAATAATTATACATAATCACCATCAGTAAACAGGTTGCTGTCTGACTCACTCACTCGCGGGGATGGAGGCTGTTTTCTGGGGGAAAGTTCCCTGAAGTCTCGGTCCGGAGAGCTGACGGTCGCTGTGATTTATTTTCATCAAAAACACTCGGTGAGTTAAAGTTTTTTGCCGGTGACAGACGCTGTTTTTTTTAGCAGAAATGTGAGGAAGAGTCGGGAGGACAGGCGGAGGACGGACAGGAGGACGGACACTTCTCCACGTACAGCTGTGGTATTTGTTTTCCTCATATAAGTTGCAAAGACAGTGACAGTTACTACGTTACTTTTGTTCGGTCCTGTAACGTTGCTTTGTGGGACATTTCTCTGTATTTAGTTGAGTGAAGGACCTGTTCAGTTATCAGACTGTCAGACCGACACGCCCCTGCTCCACGGCTCCAGATTATCCGTTCACACTGGGACGGCTCACCAATAATGCAGCCCCGATACTACCTCCAGAGGTGGATCAGCGCCGGAGCGAAATTTCCCCCCTCTCCACATCTGAAACTTTCACACAGAGGCGGGTGCGGAGAATTGGCGCAGGATCCCCGCATGCAAACGGCTGTGTGAAAGAGGCTACAGAAAACTGCCGTCAATTGCAGGAAATTGACGTGGGCCTTGCTTGGCAGTTGTCCCCCCATGACCCCCCTCCCCCTGATTCTAGGGGAGGCTTTAACATGTAAATGAAAATGCTGTGAGCTATATAAATGCAAATCAGGGTAGCAGGGGGGGGTTTTACCCCAGGTGACATTTTTCTAAAAGGTATTAACTTCATTTTAGGAAAATCTCTGGTATAAATAGATCAGGCTCAGTATAGCCTGATTATAGACCCTTATATTTGAGCTTGAATTTATTTATTTAATGAAAGTATGCTAGATTAATTTATGTGTATGTCATTAGCAATGGCCAATGTTATGTAAAAAAGGTGCACAAAATTATTTATTTATTTTTTCTCTCAAGTTAACAAGTTATGTTTGTGTGTATATGTACATATACATTTATAATGACCCAGGGTGACCAATAGTGACAGATCACAAGTGATTTTTCTTGTTTAAAAGTAGTGATTTCATCCAATAGAGTGGTGAAGTCACGCCCTTCAGTTCCTGGTACATGGGACCTCAGATGCAAATTATTATGAATGGCAGTCAATGGAGAGATAACAAATATTTTCTGGTCCCATTTGAATTGTGCCATACATTTTAAATATGTTGTTTGTGGTTTTTAAAGAAAATTTCCCTGCAAAGATTACTACAATTTAGCGTGAAGAAGCTTGATAATGTTTGTGTGTGAGGCCGCTTTGTGAACTACAGCCCTTCACTGCTCTCGACGAGAATGATGTACGTCACCACCTGCTCTCTCTTTCTGCACTACTTCACCACTTTTTTCCAAGGGGAGGATAACAGCCTAGAAAGAGGCGAACATCATTATAAGTCGGGGCATGTAGAGAGCTGCAGCAATGCCGATGGGGAGATGGTCGGTTTTGTCCACGCGAGTCGCAGGGTTACAAGGTTTCGGTGAGTGTTACGACTTCGCTAGCTAACTAGCTAGCTAATTGCAAGTGCTGTAGTGTAGTGGCTTACTTAGGCTCTCGATAAGAGAGTTAGCAAAGTTACCCATTCCTTTAGCATCTGTTATACCCAGCAGAACAAGCAAGTACTAATATATCCAAACCCATTCTGAATCATCTCACATATTTTGCTAGCCAGTTAACTGCCTTAGCTCTAGTAGCTAAATGAAGCTCCAGATACGAGTATGCATCAAACGCCCTCGTCATGGTCAGTGTGTTATCATTGCTAGTAGTGAGTGGTGTTAGTCCTATTGTATATTCTTGCATATGTGTTTTGTTTTCCTTTTCCCTTTTGACTCGTGCCAGGACAGTGAAGACATGACCCTCACTGTGAGCTTCAGCATTGTCCCTTCAAGTGGTGTGCCTGAAGATGGCTCTGAGGAGTTATTGTTTTCTCACTCTTCTGGAGACGTCAGCAATGTCAGCAAACATCTCATAAGATGGACATATCATGTGCGACATGTACAAGACACTTTGTTTTGCCAGTCTTTTGTCCTACACTGTAATTATATCTATGCAATTAGGCTTAACATCATAGTTTAGCCATTGAAACATCAGGTAAGATTTTTACAACTGAGTGTGTGTGTGGTGATAAAATATAAAATCACACTCACAGCCCATACAATTTATCTGACATGAATATTGAACTTGAGGATTTGAATAAAATCTAAGTTATGAACACTAATGCAGGTAAATGACTGTCATCTTTCACATTGGGAATAAAGTAAGCTTGTATTCTGTTAAAGGCTGTGTCTGATTGTTTTTAAACACAAACATTGTTTTTACAAATCCAAGGTGCTGACTTGCAAGCAGGACACACAGGAACAGGATATGATGGTGCTGAGGAGAGAAGAATATAGAAAACATAAACTTGTGATAAAAATGGAATTAATGCTCACTTAAACTCACTCAAAAAGCTACACTGTTACATTTTTGGTGTGTAAACGTTCATGTGAGGTCTGATTGGTGCTTAAATAATTAATTGCATTAATAATGCCGTAATGAAAAGTCACAACATATGCACAAGGCACCATCCCACATATTGCGTGTAATATGATTGACATGGGGTGGTGCATTGTGCACAATTTGAGTGACTGGGAGACTTGTGGACATGTTTGTGGTTGTTAAGTGCTTAATTTGGTCACTGGTAAGTTGTAAATACTGCTGTGTATGCTGACACTGCTAACTGTGATGCAGTAGAATTAATAAAACACTTGACCTAAAAATTCCTGTGTCCATCAGTCCTGGTTGGGGGCTTTAGCTGTTCCTGCAAAAAGAGAGAAAGGGAACAAAGCAGAACATGATTTATTTTAAAGTCTGATGAAGGAAAGAGTAAACCCCTTTTATTAATTAATTCTTTAAAGACGCGGGGTGGGGCGATGGCGTCATCGTTTTGGAAAGTATGCGGATTCGCCGTCCACATGAAAACGGGAGGGCTGCATTTTCGGATTTCTCCACCCTGAGGCCCCGTCCAGACGACAACGTTTTTTTTCGAAAACGCACACGTATTGCATCGTTTTGGCCGACCGTCCATACGGATCCTGAAAACGCAGCACCTGAAAACGCACTTTTTTGAAAACGGGTCTCAGGGTGGAGGAATCCGAAAACACAGCCCTCCCGTTTCCATGTGGACGGTGAATCCGCATACTGTCATGACTCTGGTTTTATGTCTCTGTATTCATGTTGTTGCGTGTCTTGTGTCTTATGTTTTGATTTTCCATGCCCTCTTGTGTCATGTGTCCTTTAAGTTCTCCTGTGTATTTTCCCAGTTGCAGTCTGTCTCCCTCTGTCTGTCAGATGGCGCCTGTCCCTCTGTCTGTCAGATGGCGCCTGTCCCTGCTCCTCGGTCGGAGGCCCGGCCGAGGCCCGTCCCGGCACCTCGGTCGGAGGACCGGCCGAGGCCCATGCCAAGTCCTGTCCCTGCTCCTCGGTCGGAGGACCGTCCGAGGCCCATGTCAAGTCCTGACCCAGCACCTCGGTCGGAGGACCGGCCGAGGCCCGTCCCTGCTCCTCGGTCGGAGGACCGGCCGAGGGCCATGTCAAGTCCTGTCCCTGCTCCTCGGTCGGAGGACCGGCCGAGGCCCATGTCAAGCCCTGTCCCTGCTCCTCGGTCGGAGGACCGGCCGAGGCCCATGCCAAGCCCTGTCCCTGCTCCTCGGTCGGAGGACCGGAACCAGAACGGAGGACCGGAACCAGAACGCCTTCGTCTTCGCCGCCGGCCTCCAGAACGTCTTCGTCGCCGGCCTCCAGAACGCCTTCGTCTTCGTCTTCGTCGCCGGCCTCCAGAACGCCTTCGTCTTCGTCTTCGTCGCCGGCCTCCAGAACACCTTCGTCTTCGCCTTCGCAGCCGGCCTCCAGAACGCCTTCGTCTTCGCCTTCGCAGCCGGCCTCCAGAACGCCTTCGTCTTCGCCACAGACCTCCAGACCACCTTCGCCTTCGCCACAGACCTCCAGACCACCTTCGCCTTCGCCACAGACCTCCAGACCACCTTCGCCTTCGCCACAGACCTCCAGACCACCTTCGCCTTCGCCACAGACCTCCAGACCACCTTCGCCTTCGCCACAGACCTCCAGACCACCTTCGTCTTCGCCACAGACCTCCTGAGGATCTCAACCTTCGCCCCCGCCGTCACCCTTCTGTGGGCCTCAACCTTGGCCCTCCTCCTCCTCCCATCATCGTTTGGACTTTGGCACCCCTCCCGAACCCCCTCCACCCTCCCGGCTTCTTTAGGTCTCTGTGTAATGGGTTCCTTTGGGGCATCTGGAAGCTGCCCCTTGAGGGGGGGGTACTGTCATGACTCTGGTTTTATGTCTCTGTATTCATGTTGTTGCGTGTCTTGTGTCTTATGTTTTGATTTTCCATGCCCTCTTGTGTCATGTGTCCTTTAAGTTCTCCTGTGTATTTTCCCAGTTGCAGTCTGTCTCCCTCTGTCTGTCAGTGTTTTGTCCTCCATGCTCCTCCCTCTCGTTACCTCACCTGGGCTCTCTCCTCACCTGTTCCTTGTCTGGTCATTAGTCTGTGTATTTAGTCTGTGAATCCCCTGCACTCCTTGTCCGTTCATTGTCTCTGCCAGTGTCTGTTCATGTCCATGTTCCTGCCTTGCCTCCTCTCGTGTCTCATGGTATGTGTTGGATTTTGAGTTTTGCAATCTGCATTTTTGATTTTGTACTTTGTCCTTTTGTTTGCACTTTGTTTAGCTCTCTTGGTTGCTACTTTGCTTTTGTCTCGTTTTTGGTCTTGCTCCTTTTTGGTTTTTGTACTTCAGCTTTAGTTTTATTAAAGCTCGCCTTTTGTTCCCCTCATTGCTGCCTCTTGTCCTCTGATTATCTGCGTTTGGGTCCAACTCCTATATTTCCATAGTTCTTCCCTTTAACCCCCCGCCCTGACACATACTTTCCAAAACGATGACGCCATCGCCCCACCCCACGACATCCCATAACAACAACAACAGCAATGGCGGACTACATGCTCGTGTTCGTGCCGCAGAAGATATTGAGCCTTTCTTGCAACTTACTCGCCTTGTAGTTGAGTGTGAGTCGCAGCAGCAGTTCGACCTCATTATCGGTCCACACAAACGATTCTAATTTCCTTGCACTAGCTATTTTCATCTTCTTCTTGTTGTGTTCGGTTTCTCCGTCTACTGTCTGTTTGTTTACAGCGCGCAAGCTTAATGCGCATGCTCCGTATCTTCTTCTCCGTTTTTGGTGAATGTTAAGCACCACCTAGAGGCCTGGAATATGAACTACAGCATTTTTGGTCGTTTTCAGTGGATCCGTGTGGACACAAATATTCTAAAAACGATGACGAGGAAGACGGAGAAATAAAAGATCGTTTTCGCCCATGTGGACCGCCCCTGAGACCCATTTTCAAAAAAGTGCGTTTTCAGGCGCTGCGTTTTCAGGATCCGTATGGACGGTCGGCCAAAACGATTCAATACGTGTGCGTTTTCGAAAAAAAAAAACGTCCTGATGACAGCCCCGGCTCCGGTTCTCTGTGTGTCTGTGCATACGTGTGGCGCTGTCACGGTTGCCTAGCGACAGACACCACACACCGGCGCTGCTCGCCTTTTAAAAATGTCCACTACACCCGAAACTCCACCACGTCCTCACAAGCAAAAATGCTTGCAAAAGTACAGACGCGAGTGGGAAGAGGCACATCCTTGGCTGGACAGCGTCAGTGGAGATGTTTACAAGGCAAATTGTAAAATGTGTCCGCGAGGGTTTACAGTGTCGCACGGTGGGCTGTCTGACATCAGACAGCATGCAGCAACAGGAGAGCAACACTGCAGACGCATAAGACCACAGAAGACCCAAGCAGTGTCACAGTTCTTCATACCCCCATCATCTCTTGAGACTGATATGGTATGGGACATTATGTTGAGTGACATTATGAGTGATTTTCTATCTGGTTGTGTTTTTGCCAGAAGATGTCAGTGCATGGGCAGAGCCTATTTTATTAAACTATTGTGGTTTGATTGATTGTTTAGGATGTTGAGTTTTTAAAGTCGAATGAACTATCATTTATTTAATATACAGTAGTATTAGCCTATATAAATATTATATATGGCCATTTAAAGAACAAACCATACTAATGGATTAACAGTTAATAAATAAATAAATACATTTGTTTAGAGAAAATATTTATTCTTTAATATATATACACATTTCCTAGATTAAAAATGTTTGTAGACCTTTCTGTGTATTCTTTGTGAAAATGTTTATATGTTTGAGGAATACAGCGTTCAGTGATCATTACATAAATTCTATTATTAGTGTGGTTTAACTGTTTGGATAACCTGACTTCCTTTCAGGTCATAAGACAGGCAGCAGACAATTTTCTTTAAGTAAAAACGTTCAAAGTAAGTCCCTATAGTTATGCACTTAAAAAGTTGCATTAAGTTCTCAGTTTATTTAGTTTATATTTTAAAAGTTAATTGTTGCACACTCCACAGAAACAGACTTCATTCGAGATTTAAATAAATACACTTTATAAGATAATTTGTTCATTAGTAATAAAGCATTTCAAGCTTTAAGTATGATTAATTGCTCTCTTGATTACCCCTTTACTAAAAACACCAGCACAAAATAAAACATACCACTGCCGCAGGCGCTGGCCTGCCCCACAGGAGTCGGGCCCGTGGTGGTCATGGCCCGAGGAGCTGTGGTGGGCGTCCCTTATTTTAATTTCTGAAAGGTGGCAACTCTAGCCATTCGCACCTCCGCGATCTCCACATACGTCATGGTTCGTTTCCGTCAATATGTGGCACAGATGAACGCGACGTTCACAGGCTGTAAATTGTCGTTAACTGGTGAAAATTAGGGAGATTTCCGGGCATTTACGGGGACGAAAATCCCGGTTTTCATGCAGTTATACCTCTGCTCTGCTCACTGTCTGCGGCAGTGAGTGACGGCAGTTCTCGGGCTGCCGGGACTACTGGGTTTGGTCAAATGGCTGTGATTGGCTTGATGGCAATCTAACTTGACCAATGGGTTTTCATGTATCGCTCCATTTCAGTACGCTGGTACACCGCGAGGGCGGGCAAACGGTTTAATACCATAGGAATAAGTGCGGGGGGATGAAATCACCTCGTTGTTCACCGGTGTGACACTTTTTAGGGGGCATTTAGAAGTGGATATACGCAATGCTGACTGACAAATAAGTGGGTATACACTGTATAGATAGATAGATAGATAGAATTACTTTAATGATCCCAGACTGGGAAATTATTTTGTTACAGCAGTAGTGGGTCAGCAAATAAAACACTTCGTACATAACATAAATAGAATCCAATATAAACATAGTGTATATATACAGTGCACAGTGTGCTATAAACAATAAACAATAATAATATATACAACAAAACAAAATATGCAAAATATACTATAACAATAATAATATATACAAGAAAACAGTAGAGAGATCAGAGTTCTCTGTCAGGCAGAGGTGAGAGAGTTATTATATAAAGTGATGGATTGTGGCAGGAAAGATTTCCTGTATCTGTTGCTACGACAGCGAAGCTGAAGCAGCCTTCCAGAGAAGGTGCTCCGCTGTCTGACCAGTGTGAGTTGGAGAGGGTGGAGAGGATTATCCATGATGGATAACAGTTTTTTAAGTGTCCTCCTCTCCACCACAGCCTCCAGAGTGTCCTGTTTGCAGCCGTTGCTGGCTCCAATGCTGCTTCCCCAACAAACCACAGCAAAGAAAAGTACACTGGCCACCACAGACTGATAAAAGATCTCCAACATCTTGCTGCACACGTTGAAGGATCTCAGCTTCCTCAGGAAGTAAAGTCTGCTCATCCCCTTCTTGTAAACAGCTTCAGTGTTAGATCTCCAGTCCAGTCTGTGGTTGATGGTAACACCCAGGTACTTGTAATCCTCCACCGCCTCCACATCCCTTCCCAGAATGCACAGAGGTTGGAAAGCCGTCTTCCTCTTCTTCCTGAAATCTATCACCATCTCTCTGGTCTTGCTGATGTTCAGCCGCAGGTGATTCTGTCCAGTCCACTCCACAAAGTTGTCTACCAGTGCCCTGTACTCCTCCTCCTGTCCCTCACTTATACACCCAACAACAGCCGAGTCGTCAGAAAACTTTTGCAGGTGACACGACCCGGTGTTGTACTGAAAGTCAGTGGTGTATAAGGTGAACAGGAAAGGAGACAGTACAGTCCCCTGTGGAGCTCCTGTATCACTAACCACCGCATCAGACAGAACACTGCCCATACGGACAAACTGTGGCCTGCCTGTCAGGTAGTCAGTAATCCAGGAGATCATTGTGTCGTCTACACCCATCACCCGCAGCTTCTCCCCCAGTAGCAGTGGCTGAATGGTTTTAAAAACACTAGAGAAATCAAAGAATGTGATTCTCACAGTGCCTCCTCCACCATCCAGGTGCGAATGGGCTCGTTGCAGCAGGTAGATGACAGCGTCATCAACTCCCAAGTGGGGCTGGTAAGCAAATTGCAGAGGGTCTAGCAGGGCTCTCACCTGCGGCCTCAGGTTGGCCAAAACCAGTCTCTCCAGCACCTTCATGACGTAAGATGTGAGGGCCACTGTTCGATAGTCATTGAGGTCTGATGGTGTTGACTTCTTTGGAACAGGAACCAGGCAGGAAGTCTTCCAAAGCACCGGTATTCTCTCCTGACCCAGGCTCAGGTTGTAGAGGTGTTGTAGGACAGGAGACAGCTGGCTGGCACATGTCTTCAGGATCCTGGGGCTGATACCGTCAGGGCCTGCAGCCTTCTGCTGGTGGAGTCTCTCCAGCTGTCTCCTAACCTGGCTAGTTAGGAGGAGGAGGAGGAGGGGTGCTGCATAGGAGGGCTCACAGCAGGGAAGTGAGGGGGGAGGGGAGGAAGCATTTGGGGCAGTGAGGGTGTGTGGGGGTCTGGAGGTGTCAGGGAGACGACAGAACCTATTGAAGAATCTGTTCAGCTCGTTTGCCCTCTCCAGGCTGCCCGATGACTGTCTGCCGCTCACCTTACACCCAGTGATCTGCTTCATACCAGTCCACACATCCCTCCCATTGTTCTGCTGGAGTTTGGCCTCCATCTTCCTCCTGTAGGCGTCTTTACAGGCCCTCAGCATATCCCTGAGTTCATGCTGCACTCTCCTCAGTTCTTCCCTGTCTCCAGACCTGAACGCCCTCTTCTTCTTGTTAAGAAGGGCTTTCAGGTCATTGGTGATCCACGGCTTATTATTAGGGAAGCAGCGTACAGTCCGGGTTGGCATGGTGGTGTGTTCACAGAACCTGATGTATTCTGTGATGCAGTCGGTCATGCTGTCAAGATCCTCTCCATGTGGTTCAACAAGTGCATCCCAGTCTGTCGACTCAAAGCAGTCCTGTAGTGCGTCAGCAGCCTCCTCCTCACGCTCCTAGTGTGGACAGGCTGCCGCTGAACAAGAGGCATATACTTAGGGGTCAGCAGAACCAGGTTGTGGTCAGATCCTCCAAGAGGGGGGAGGGCTGTGGGACTGTATGCATCCTTAGCATTTGCATACAACAGATCCAGTGTGTTACAGTCTCTGGTGGGGCAGTCAACATACTGGTGAAATGTTGGGAAGGTTTTGTCCAGTGAGACATGATTAAAATCCCCAGTGATGACAATAAATGCGTTAGGATGCTGCGTCTATATCTGGGCAACAGCGGAGTGGATGACGTCACAGGCCAGCGCTGCATCAGCTGAAGGAGGAACGTGCACACCAATAATGATGGCGGATGTGAATTCCCGGGGCAAATAATAAGGCCTCATCCCCACAGTCAACAGTTCAATGTCCGGGGTACAGAGACGTTTCTTCACGTGAACATGTCCGGGATTACACCACCTCTCACTCACGTACAGTGCAATCCCTCCTCCTTTCTTCTTTCCGCTGCTTATCACGTCCCTGTCCGCCCGAACAGTGCTGAAGCCGGGAATCGCCACGCTGTGGTCCGGGATGTGTGAGTGGAGCCATGTCTCCGTGAAACACAACACACTGCACTCACGATATTCCCTCTGAGCCTTTACCAGCGCGGCGAGCTCGTCCGTCTTGTTCCCCAGAGACCTCACGTTTCCCATGACGATCGCCGGTACAGCCGGTCTGTGACTCCTCCTCTTCACCCTCCACCTCACTCCGGCTCTGCAGCCACGGCGTCTCCTCCGCAGCTCCTTCAGGACCTCAGGCCTGGCTCCGGGCAGCAGTGCAGGTTTACACAGCGCAATCAGCTGGTCGCGTGTGTAAACAATGCGCTCAGTGATGCGCTCCTGACCCTCCGTTGCTAGGGCTAGCAAAACCATCACAAAAAAGTGCCGCAAAGGTGCCACAAAAGTTCAAAAAAGGAAAGTGTCCATCCTCTCACGCTCACCGGAGAAGAGTTGTCATAACTCACAACAAAAATCTAAACAGAAATACAAAAAACTACTAAAAAAAACTTGGAAACCCACAGTAGCTGCTGCAACAGGCTGCCACCTAGTACGGCGCCATGGTTTCTATCATATATATACGTATACCCACTTATACCCTGGACTACACCACAGCCTGTGACCAGGTCTTTGCGAGTTAGGAGTCCTCTGGACCAGTGGTTCTCAACTGGTGGGTCCCGACCCAAAAGTGGGTCGCAGACCTGTTCTGGGTGGGTCGCGGACAGTTGGTCAAAAAAAGTAAATAATATTTAATGCGCATCTGGTGCTTGACATGTCTTTTATTTTTGAAAAATTATTTATTTTGAAAGGCACTCGTCAGAAACGTGCAGCCGCCTAGGCGCGGTAGCCATGGTAACTGCCATTTGATTGACGCTCACTGTCTGTGTTGCAATGGCGAAGCGTAAATATGACCCGGTGTATTTAAAATACGGATTTTCGTACATTGAGGATAATAGGGGACAGAAACCCCAGTGTGTTATATGTAGTGAAGTGCTTGCAAATGAGAGCATGAAACCATCGAAACTGAAGCGCCATTTGGATACTAAACATCCTGCATGTAAAGACAAGCCAGTGGCGTTTTTTCAAAGACAACACCAGAAGCTGAGGACTTCACAGAAGTGTCTGACAGCGTCTTGCTCCAAACAAGAGGAAGCTCTCCGTGCCTCTTACCACGTAGCTCACCGTATTGCGAAGGCAAAGAAACCCCACACAATAGCCAAAGAGCTTATTTTACCTGCAACCATGGATATGGTGAGAGACGTGATGGGTCAATCAGCGGCAGACAAGCTGAAAACCATACCGCTGTCCAATGATACTATAGCTCGACGTATTCATGACATGTCTGGTAATATTAAAGAACAGACCACAGCCCGGGTCCAAGCAAGCCCCTACTATGCCCTGCAGATGGACGAATCCACCGATGTATCTAACCATGCTATTTTGTTGGTTTATGTGAGACACATATTGGATGGTGATTTGCAGGAACAGTTTCTCTGCAGCAGAGATCTCCCTACCACTACAAAGGCAGAGGACATTTTCAACAGTGTGGACTTGTATTTGAGCTCAGTGGGCCTGAGCTGGGAATACTGCGTGGGAATCACAACTGATGGCGCAGCTGCCATGACCGGGAAACATTCCGGTGTGGTGAAGCAAATTCTGGAGAGAGCACCGAATGCGACGTGGAACCATTGCTTTTTGCACCGTGAAGCGCTGGCGGCCAAGGATATGGTGCCGGAGCTCGACGAGGCTTTGAAAGATGTCATCAAAGTGGTGAACCACATAAAACGGAGTGCAAAAAACAGCCGCTGCTTCTCAAAGCTGTGTAAAGACTTGGGCTCCGAACACATGCAAGTGTTGTATCACTCAGAAGTCCGCTGGCTATAGCGGGGTAAGGTGTTGTCACGTTTTTATGAACTTAAAACAGAAATCGCCACCTTCCTCTCAGAGAATAACTCATATGCTGAACTGTTTGACAACGAAATCTGGCTGGCACGAGTTGCATATCTTGCTGATGTGTTTGAGCACCTCAACGCATTAAATGTGTCTATGCAAGGAAGAGGACACAATATTTTTGAACAGTCCGACAAAATCGCTGCGTTCCAGAAAAAGATCAAACTGTGGGTAAATCATTTATCCAAAGACAGACATGACATGTTTCCCAGTGCTTGCCATGAAGTACAGCAGCTGGACACTGCGGCCAAAAATGACTTGAAAAAACCCTCAATGCGCATCTTACTAAACTTCGAGCTCGGTTTGACAACTACTTCCCTGAGAAATACAGAGATAACGATGCTTGGATACACGACCCCTTCCGCATCGACATGGAAAGCATCACGTTGCCGAGCAACGAAGAGCATCAGCTGGTGGAGCTGTCATGTGACCAGACAATGAAAAAGAGATTTGGCGAGGTAACCCTTCCCCACTTCTGGTGCAACGATGTGATGAGTGAGTATCCATCCCTCGCGACTCTTGCAGTCAAAACACTCCTACCATTCAGCACAACCTATCTGTGTGAAAGTGGCTTTTTCACCATGTTGCAGCTCAAATTAAAGCAGAGAAACAGACTGGACACTGAGCAAGATCTGAAGGTAGCTCTGTCTACTGTCCTCCCAGACTTTGAAACTCTCATCAAGAATAAACCACATGCCCAGCTGTCTCACTGACTTCCCCAAATGACAGGTTAGGTGAATAGATCTTGCTTTGTAGATCTTTAATTATTGTTTGATATTTATTTTATTTATTTTATTATTTTCTTTGTTCTTTTTGTCCATGCAGTTGTAATGGTCCTCCTAAGTTCCTTATTATTTCTGAATAGGCCTACATATAAGTGAAATATATAATTTTGTGGCCATAATTACTTTGTGCACTTTTGATTATTTTATTCACTTGTCATGGTATTCCTCATGTGGCCTGAATGCAGGGACCTTGTTTGTTTTGTGGGTCTTGTGCAATTGTTGATATTCACTTTTGTCTGCATGCAGTTGCATGCTCCTCCTCCTTCTGCATGTGCTTTGAATGCAGAGATAGATGTCAAATATCTCATTTTGCTGTTATCCATTTTGATACTTCATGTTTGATACTTATTTCATTCAATTCTGTACGCAGTTGTCATGGTTCTCTGGTGTTTTGAAACGCACTTTGCTCAATAAAAATGAGTATATTTATGTTAAAGACTTTTCAAAGTTTTCAAAGGCTTTTAAAAAAATACATTTGCGTAGTTTGAAGGACTATAAAAGTGGGTCGTGACTTAATGACCATGGGAAAATGAGGGTCCCAGAGTGAGACCAGTTGAGAACCCCTGCTCTGGACTACTTCTAAGGTCTCCCAGACGTAGGTGCTACTTTTAGGCTTAAAATGTTTTGTGAATAACTCTTATTTTCAAAAATTAGGAGTCCTAAAGTTACGACTGACACGCCCATTATTTTTAGGAGTTGCTCCTAAATTCGCCAGTTATGAGCTACTTTTAGCCTTAAGATTCCTTGTGAATACGGGCCCTGGTCTGTTACGGCGAGTGATGTTGAAACGTCGTCAGTAGCAGTGCCGGCCCTGAGTAATTTGGTGCCCTAGGCAAGATCTTAGGCGGTGCCCTCTTGCTATGCAGTCAATTACACAATCAGTTTTCAGACACTCACACAGAAACTGTGTGTATGTATTCAAGATTTTATTTCTTTTAAGTGATAAGAATACAATATAAATAAGGCATTGTGCAAACATATTATCTCTCAGCCTCAGAGTGCCGTCTCTCACTTATCTATTGTCAGCCGCTTTGCAAAACGACCTCCAACTCCTTCCATGTTGCCATGTGGGTATTGTGCTCCCGGCTATCCTCATGAACCTTCAGCAAGTGGCTTGCATTTGTCCAGTCCTTTAGTACTTCCTTATTAAGTCTGTATTCTTTTGGAGAAAACATTTAGCAGCAGAATCAGTGCAAGCTATCATTTCTGTTTGAGTACATCAGCCAGCTTCTTTTGATTTGTTCAGCATTGACTAAGACTCTTACAAAAGTCATGTTGACACTCTCCCATCTTTGTTTTTGGGAAATATGTAACTGCTTTTTATTTGAACTGGTCCTCTGTGAATGCATCTCACTTTGTCAGTTAGCAGAGATGGTCAGTCAGCATCTATTGGTGCAGCTTTTAGTCCTGATGCTGTGTCACTCTGTTGTGCTGAGGTAGAGGGACAGGAGTACCTGATGCTGTGTCACTGGGCTGGTGGTAAAATATATTAAGAGTGCATCTGAAGAAAGAAGAGAAGTATATGTGACCAGTGGATGTTACATTTTAATAAAAAAAAAAAAAAGATGCTTGATGTGTGCTATACATAGAACTAATATACAGACACCCGGACGCTGCCCTCATCGTCTTCTAAACAAAAAATGTTTTTATATTATTTATTATATTCTATTGTATCTTATTTTACTTGCACTGCATTATATTTTTATTTTTACTTAAACTGAGCACAGAAGTATAGTACATGTCACAAAAACATTTCACTGCGCATCCTGTATGAGTATGTGACGAATAAAACCTTTGAATCTTCAATCTAATAATGAAAATGTGATGAGATTCATTCAACTTCATTGTCATTGCAATACAATTCAGTCAATCCAGAGTGCAAGTGCAGTGTATATATATATTTCACCTATGAATGATATGGGAAAGCTAAGGCGTGGAGTATTAACAGTAGCCCTTTTTAAACAGCCTCTCCGCATTATCTCCGGAGCGGTGGTTCGCCAATTCTCCGCTGATGGTGATTCACACAGAGCGAAGCATCTTCGCCTTCACGTGTGTAATTCACACAGAAAGCCGGCGCTGCGGCTCCTAAAGAGGCGTGACGGTACACGTCATGTTGATGACGTCGGTGTTTCCCAGGTGTTCCCCCTGTTAATCCAAACCCGCGGACAGTTTATAATCATATGGATGCGGTTATAATGTGTAGTGATTGAGATCCTGACCCACCAAACATCCTGGAAAGTGACGGAGATAAGTTTTTCGCGTTAAATTACATAATTATACATAATCACCATCAGTAAACAGGTTGCTGTCTGACTCTGTCACTCGCGGGGATGGAGGCTGTTTTCTGGGGGAAAGTTCGGTGAAGTCTCGGTCCGGAGAGCTGACGGTCGAGGTGATTTATTTTCATCACAAACACTCGGTGAGTTAAAGTTTTTTGCCGGTGACAGACGCTGTTTTTCAGGCAGAAATGTGAAGGAAGAGTCGGCAGGACAGACAGGAGGACAGACGCTTCTCCACGTACAGCTGTGGTATTTGTTTTCCTCATATAAGTTGCCAAAGACAGTTACAGTTACTACGTTACTTTTGTTCGGTCCTGTAACGTTGCTTTGTGGGACATTGCTCTGTATTTAGTTGAGTGAAGGACCTGTGCAGTTATCAGACTGCATGACCGACACACCCCCCGCTCCGCGCCTCCGGATTATCCGTTCACACTGGGACGGCTCACCAATAATGCGGCCCTAGCCTCTTTCACACTGTCGTTTGCATGCGGGGATCCTGTGCCAATCCTCCTCTCTGGAGGTAGTATCAGGGCCGCATTATTGGTGAGCCGTCCCAGTGTGAACAGATAATCCGGAGGCGCGGAGCGAGGGCGTGTCGGTCTGACAGTCTGATAACTGCACAGGTCCTTCACTCACTTAACTCACTTTCCAGGTGGGTCAGGATCTCAATCACTACACATTATAACAGCATCTATATGATTATAAACTGTCCGCGGGTTTAGATTAACAGGGGAACACCTGGGAAACACCGACATCATCAACATGACGTGTACCGTCACGCCTCTTTAGGAGCTGCAGCGCCGGCTTTCTGTGTGAATTACACACGTGAAGGCGGAGATGCTTCGCTCTGTGTGAATCACCATCGGCGAAGAATTGCAGAACCACCGCTCCGGAGATAATGCGGAGAGGCTGTTTAAAAACGGCTCCTGATACTACCTCCAGAGGCGGATCAGCGCCGGAGCGAAATTTCCCCCCTCTCCACATCTGAAACTTTCACACAGAGGAGGGTGCGGAGAATTGGCGCAGGATCCCCGCATGCAAACGACAGTGTGAAAGAGGCTACTAATACACTTTAACTGCACTTTAATGCTGATGTAAACTTTAACAAACATAAACTGTGACACAATAAACCAAAGGCTTACAACGACCCTGTTACAAAAGGGATGGAAAACTAATAGCATTTTAAGTGACTTACAAACAGGAAACACAGCCAGCAGGTTAAAATAACACCTGAACAGGTCTAATGTTAACTTTCTAAACGTCCCTGATGAACTTAAGTGACACACGTCGACTCAGCTATTTATTGATTATCAAACAATGCTGCTATTGTCCGAAGTAAGCTAGCAAGCTAACACTCTGATCCAACAACGGTAACTGCAATCATTAAACTATTAATTTAATTCACTTCATCACATTGATGTCACTGTACCTCTATCTTCTTCACGTTTTTCTTCCTCTTCTTTCCTTCTTTTCCTTCACTGGGTGCCGGATGGTTTCAGTGTTTTGGACCTTGTAATTATGCTACAGTATCATTAATCTCTCTCTGGGTCTTGGGGTCTCGGTCCAGTCAGATTCAGGCAGCTCGCCTGTCGACCCGCCCCCCACACAGAGGACAGTTACAGTGCAATGAGCCAGGAACCAGAAAAAAAGCCTCTCTGTTATTTAATAGTCTTTTGCTATGACGTTACGTTGCTGTGGGCTTATATAATATTTCGAAATAATAGTAGTAATGGCACATGTAAAAAATATTATTTTTATTTTTTATTATTATTATTTTTTTCCTCCCCCGTTTTCAACGCCCTCCGCGGATGACGGCGCCCCTAGCATTTGCCTATACTGCCTATGCCCAGGGCCGGCTCTGGTCAGTAGGGATGTATATTGATAAGGATTTAGCAATTCCGATGCTTTATCGATCCGTTTTTTTATCGATTCTCTTATCGATTCCCAAATAGGCTGAAAAATGAGTAGTAAATGAGTACAGAAAAAAAAAATACAACCTGGTTTATTAAAATAAATAAATAAACAAATAAACAATACTCATGGATGGAAAATGCAAAATGCACAAGTGAAAGCTGGTGACACAAATTCTGAATCGTGGTGCTAAATTAACCTAATTTTTATCATTATCACACAACGTTAGCAAGTTGTTTAATTTTACCTGTTGTGCTAGTGCTAGCACTGGTGCTGCTAAGTGCGTTAAACACACGGCATTGCTGGAGTATAATGCTGTGTTGTGTGGCCAAATGCTTGGACATATTAGTTGTATTACCGCCTTTGACGTGCAGATCCCTCTTACAGATATTACAGGTGACGATCCCCGAGGTGTCGCCCTTCTTTGTGAAATGCAGCCAGACTTTGGATAATTTTTGCCGGGACGACATTTCTCCACAGTGCATCGCACGTAGCAGCTCAGCTCACCTCTGCTCTGCAGCCGCTTGTTTGCGAGTGGGTTACGTTTGTTTACAGTGGTGACGCAGCCCAGGAAGATCGATAGCGGAATCGTAAAGGGTTTTTGTTAGTGATTCCAAAGAATCGTTTGACTCAGAACCGGTTCCCAAACGAAACCGGTTAACGATGCGCATCCCTAGTTGTCAGTAGAAAGACTCATCAAGTTTACCGCTAAAGGTTTCGGTTTCTACGTGGAAATGTGTCAGGAAAAAAGGAGTAAAAAATTCAAACAAGCCAAATGATGTTTGGAAAATTAATGACATTAATGACATCAGATGAAAACATTGTGACAGTGAATTCTGAGCTTGCCAAATTTATGAAATGTTACCAAGACGCAAGTGAGATGCACAAGTCTTTCATTAACTTACCTTTGTCACAAGATGAAGTGACAAGGCAAAATGAATATTTCAAAGCAAAAATGACGGTGTATGGTGATTTCACCTAAAAGGTAAAATGCTGGCTGTCTAAAATGGGTCATCCGTATATGCAGGAGGACCTTCTGTCAAGTCACACTCTTAGCTATCACGCTGAAGAAGAAAAGCTAAAGAGAGGAAAGGAAACATTGGAGCTTGAAAAAGAATAGGCAGCAACAAGTGCAAAGTTTAAAGTCCTGGAAATCAACTCACAGTGTGGTTTGTCAGATGGCACAAACTCTTATTTTGAAAAGAACAATTCAAAAGAAGCAGGTAAATTAAATCCCAGTGCCGACAGCTTTGTTACAGATGAAATGGTTAACACTCTAGCTGTGCCTGCTTATATGTCTCAACCACAAGTTGTTAAGCCTAAACAAATGCCAGCAACCAAAATGGAGGAAAAGAGTTTATTGAAGGTTGATGCTCCAATTCAAGTGATGCAAACTGTTGGAAATCAAACACTAGCTGGGTTTCCTCAAACCCAAGCCATGACTGACTGTCATGTTCTCAGTGGGGGCAGTTGGGTCTCTTGGGGTTTTTGTGCTTTTCCCCTGTTTGTCTTCCCCTCCTCCTTTCCTCCCTTGCCGGCTCCCATCTACAGCGTTTGGACCTGTGGGCGTGTCAGCAGTGTCGGCTCCAGCGGCGAGGCACACCTGCAGCTCATCCCATTTCATCATCCCCCTGCTACTTAAAGGGACAGTGTGTAATATATCAAGTATTTAGAGCCATCTAGCTGTGAGGTTCTACATTGCAACACTACTTTGCTCACCCCTCCCGTTCTGAAGACGTTGGAGACGTTCCGGAAGCTACGGTGGCCCTGACGGACAAGAAACTCATTTTCAAAATATGGGCTCTTTCCCAACAGCATCGAGTATTTCTACTGATTCAAGTAATGAGGTAAAGATGTAGTTAGTATTAAGGCTATAAAACTAGAGGTTCCCTCTCAGTTCCACTGTCAAGCTGGCTCTGAGCGAAAACGCGTTTAGCCTTACTACGTAGTACCACGTAGTGCTTTGTGTCCCTTTTGGCAGTCCATAGTTTTTTTAAAACCGGAAAGACATGGCGGCCTCCATAGAGCTTGCCCGTGCTATGTATGTTCAGATAGGTAATTATTCGCTCAGGAGTATAAGTCAGATTGTTGGCAGAGGTAATTGTACACCAATGAGGACTTACTTATGAACGAAGACGTTGATTTGAGTTAATACATTTCTTAAATCATTACACACTGTCCCTTTAAGCCCAGTCATGTCTTCACTCCGATGCCAAACTGTTCCGCCAGTTACGGTGAATGAATCAAGAGCCTCTAGCCTTTGTGTTAGCATTAGTAATCTCTTAGAAATCGTATTCTCTGTCTCTAGTAAATGAGTGTATATTGGGTGAGCCCGTCTGACGACTGTGTCCCCCCCCCCCCCCCCGCCACGCGGCAGATAGACTCCAGCCTGCAGGGCTGCCTGCCTACGTTCCCCCACCTCTCTGCAAACTCTCCAAGTCAAATAAACCCTGAACTACTGATCTCTGCCTCTGTTCTTCCTGCTTTTGGGTCCTAACCAAAACCTCTTACACAACAGAACAATCAGGCCAGCATAGACCCAGTGGAATGTGAGCACCTGCATCACACCCTCAGATTCCAAGGAATCATGGTCGGCAGCACGAACAAGCCCTTTGGGAGGCGATGGAGGCGCTGCAAGGGGTGACCACCAGTGTGACGCAGTTGGTAGACCGCATGGATCAGGTGTGCTCCCAGCTGTCCCTTGTTACCACGGGAGCAAGCCTCGCATCCCCACCTGCTACCTCCTCATCCCCACCTGCTACTTCCTCATCCGCCTCGGCGGTGACCCCAGTTGTCTCCCGTGAGCCCTACATCCCTATCCCTGCCAGGTATTCGGGTGAGTTGGGTGGTTGTGAGGGTTTCCTGCACCAGTGTTCCCTAGTTTTTGACCAACAGCTGAACACATATGGTAACGACAGGTCTAAGATAGCTTTCGTTAAGAGCCTACACTTAGTGATAGGGCCTCACAGTGGGCGGTGGCAGCCTCTAGATCTCAGGCTCCTCATCTCCAGTCTTATGCCTTAATTTCAGCCTAACTCATGAAGATTTTTGATTTTTCAGTACAGCAGTTTCCCCTAGGATGGAGTTGTAGCAGTGGAGGTGAGTGTTTTTATTGAACACAGTAAAAGTATAATCTTAAAACAATTAATGACAATAATTTCACAAAAAATATATTAACAACCAACCATACACATTAAAATCACATAACACAAATACTATAACAATCCAAAAGGTCTGTGCCTCTGTGAAGTAATCTGTCAGTAACTTGAGATTGACAGCTTTCGCGCGTCATTGTGGCCCTCGCGCATAGTAATGCTGCATTCAAGAAAGTAGGAATTTTCCAACCTCCTACACTGGAGGTACAGTGGAACGCCACTCAAAGTCGGAGTCCTTACTTGTGAACTCAGCACAAATCCATCTACCCCGAATGATAATCCTGAATCCGTGATCAGTGTTGCTTGCTTCGTGGTTGACATCTACCTGGTGCTTGTTTAAATCATTGTGCTGACATTATCAAGTAAACTCAAAGTTTCCCAGTGCACCTTCTCCAAACCTCCGTTGTCGTGTATGCTGAGAAACGGCACAGCATGGAATAGCGGAGTTTAGCGCAGCACATCACCTGCATCAACAGGTAAAGGTATATCTGGATAAATGTAGCGAAGGAGACCGCTTGCAAAGTTTCTTTGACAGAGACAATGATAGTTGCCAAGCATAATATGACAATAAAACCATGGATACTGGCAGCCAAAATTGTTATATTAAAGTTCATTATTCTAACAGCTGTAAGAAATAACATAACAGGCTATATAGGTGGCCCACTGTGGTTGGTGATTTATTTTTATAAATCAGTTTCAAACAGGTGTGTGATTGAACTGGATATGAAGCGTCCATAGCGCAAAATGATATAACGTTAGTTTCTAAAGAGACAAGACTGAGCCCACTCTCCACCTCTCCTCTCTCATTAAAAAAAAATAAATAAATCAGCAGCGGCAGTCATATTTCAGCAGTGGCGGTCTGCTGCTGCTAGGTGCATATAGGGGAAACGCTGTACAGGGCTGGGAGGTTTCTAGTCGCCTGCTCTCACTCAGACAAGGCCGTAACTAATTGGCAGATTATTCAATATATTTCAAAATTGTTGCGGCCGAGAGTGGGTGGGATGTGACAGCTTTAAGGGAATATTTCAGCGAAGCCTAGCCTCAGGATGAGTTAGCGGCCCGGGACGAGACTGGCTGCCTTGGGGAGCTCATTTCCCTTGCAATCCGACTAGATAGCAGGCTGAGAGAGAGAGATGCAGGGAGAGGGCCACTAGCGCAGTCCCAGCTGCCCCCCAGCCCCGGCGGCCGGTGCCTGCCCACCCTTATGACCCATCTCAACCGCCCCCTTTATCATCGAAGGAACCCATGCAGCTTGGCCGGATGCACCTAACACCAGGAGGTCCTGTTTCTCTACTGTGGCTGGACTGGTCATGCCGTGTCTCGCTGTCCTCAACGGCCAAAAGAACAGGCTCATTGCACCATGGAGGGGCGCTGATGAGTCGGACGATCACCACCAGCACCTCCACCCCTCGTCTCCAGCTCCAGGGGACGCTTTCTTCAGGGATGTGATTGGACAAAGATAAAAAAGCAGGAAATTTTGCGGACCGTGGGGGGGGGGGGGGGGGGGGGGGCCTGGTATGTGACGCTGTTACTATGATGATAAATGACACTTAAATATTGAATCTGTGTCTATAATAACCACACCCTGACATGTAAATGTGTCATCTGTCTTGGTTCATTTAATTTAACTTAAAATTTGGACAACTGACTGCATAATATATGAATCAGAAACATAAATGCTTTACAGCAGCTCCCATTCAAAGTCAAGAATATGCAGAAAAATAGTAGTTGTAATAAAATTGATAATAATAATAATAATAATAATAATGATAATAATAATAACAATGATAAACTATATATATGCTGCATATTTATAATAGAAGTCTACTGCAACTGTACTTTTTTTTACTATTAAATGTTATTTTATACATTATCATATTCTATAATGTTGTCATGGAGTACATCACTTCACTGCTAACAGGAAAGAAAGCAGCTCACTGCCAGTTGCAGCTTCTTATCTTGATCTGCAGTCTTTGTTCATTATTTGTCATGATTGCTATTATTAGTACTTAGATTATCAAAAATCACAGTTACATGTCAGGATGTGGTTATTGTAGACATATTCAATATTTAACTGTCATGTATCATCACAGTAACAGCGTTACATAAATTAGCAGCTGTTAACACATAAAAACATAATAAAACATATCATGTGGTCCCCTCACACTGCACGTGACCACCGACACTGCACAAATTTTTTTCTTCGTCTTTTTCACGTATCGTGCTTGTTTTCTGTCAGTCGTCAAACTGATGATCGCCATGAGTCCGGTGCAGCAAACTTTCTGTCTTAAAATATGCAGAGGAAAACTCGGGAGAAGCAGCCGCTAGATGTTTCTCTGTCGACCCCAAGAGAGTGAGAGATTGCCGAAAAAATAAAACAGAGCTTCAGCATCTGTCTGAGGGGGACAGCAACAGGGCCAGGCTGCCTGCTGGAGGGAGGAAGAAGGCTGGCGAGGAGCTTCAGATAAATATGCGGGAATGAGTTATCAGCAAACGGGCACGCCACGAGAGAGTGTCCCGCAAAATGATGAGGGCGATGGAGAAACAAATGTATGCCACCGTGAGTGACAGCAGAGATGAGGAGTTTGCAGCGAGTGCTGGTTGGCTGAATCGTTTCCTCCGCCGCAACAACTTAACTGGCAGAAGACTACTATTGCCCAGAAGGATGCCAGAGATTTCACCGAGAAGCTGGAGAAGTTTGTGACATTTTCATCCCGGATTTTTGTGAGGAGGGAATTAAATGCCTGTCCCAAATAAACACCAGGGGCCTCATTTATAAAACTGTGCGTAGGATTGACGTCAATAGGTTGCGTACGCACGAAACACAGAAAGTGCGTACGCAGAAAAATATCCTGGTTTATAAAACAGTGCGCATGCATGTCCTACGCTGATTTCCCTTTATAAATCACAATCCACTCTAAATGTGGCGCACCTGTGTGCAGGTCATACCACGCCCATATTTGCCTATGAATATTCAGAGAAACGCCCCTAATTAATATTCATTCATGACTGAAAGCATGCCAAAAGCAGAGAGAAAGGCGAAGAAGCGCAGTTCCACTCAGTGTGAGGTGGAAGTTCTTGTCGGGGAGGTGGAGAAGAGGAAGGCTGTATCATTAGGTGGACACAGTGTTGGGTCGGGTCATCAATGCCAAAAAGGCTCTAGAGTGGCAGCATGTGGCAGACAATGTAAATGCTGTTGCCTCAGAAGGTCGGAGTGTGGCCGAAGTGAAAAAAAAGTGATCAGACGTAAAAGTAAAAGTAAAAAAGCGCCTGGCGTCACACAGGCAGAGCGTCTGTGTGACGGGCGGGGGAACGGGCCAACCGGAGCTTACCCCGCTGGATGAAAAACTGGCGGGGATCATCAGGGAATCCCACCTGAGTGTCGTGGTGACGGAGATGGAGGGGGACACCGGTGCCGGCCCAATTCATTCTTACTCGGTGCTCTTATAGCAACATGAGTGCAGTTAGTGGCACAGATTACATTTGGGAAACCAGACATTGCTGGAAATTGCGCATTTTTATTTGCCTGTTCACCCACTGTATGAGGAAACTTTATGTACTTCTGCGACAAACCAATTATACCCCATAACACGTCTGGCCTAACACGGCTAAAGTTTGGCTGGAATATCCCTGACCTGTCAATTCCCTCTGGAATGTGCCTGTTGAAACCCGAGTGTTGTGAGCACTTGAAGCGGGACCAGCACGGCGTGGTTTCTGCGGGTGCTCCTCTCTAACACTGGGCCCAATACCGCACATAGATCCAAGAGGACAGCTTGTGGGAGTCGGAAACGGCTCATCAGCCACTCGTCACTGTTGGCCAGTGGATCTTGCTGGTCACTTAAAACCACTTAATGAACACCCCCATTTTAAGGTTCTTTTTCCAAAATGACATACCGAAATTAAAAGCACGACAGCTCCCACATAGTTTGAGACTCAGGGATGTGCTTGGTACCATTGGAAAGGAAACACCCTCAAGTTTTTTCGAGAAGTGTAAGTGTGATTCTATGACATACTGACACAGAGTTACAGAGGTTGGAACACAGGTTTTGGTTTTCATCCAATTCAAATGTCAATAAACTGACCAACATATAAGGGTTCAGGTATGTCTATGGACACAGCAGACACAATGAGGTTCACTGCTACACTCAAAATTTGAAGTCAAAAGACTAAAAAATTTATTTTTCACAATTTTTTTTCTAAAGGCATGTCTGTGCGTTTTGCTTGGGTCCTTTTTTTCCCAAGAGCGCCTACTGAGATTCAAAGGCTTATAACTTGAGAACCCCTTTACCTAGAAACATAGTCTTGGTCTCAAATGAAAGCTAAGACCCTGGGGTTTCTTGCTTGTTCGACACTTGTAGCTAGTTTTGGGTAAAATGACATGGATATTCCCATTCTATGGACTCTTGGCGAACTATGAAAAAACAATTGTGGCATGACGTAGCTGTGGAAAAAGGGAACACTCCAAAGGTATGTAGGCATTCTTGCTTTTTGCGGTAGAGGGCTCTTTCTAATGTTGTGTCATGGTGAGTTTAGAAGGCTATTACATGATCTGGAAATAACTTTTTTGGGCTTAAAATAATCACGACAGCCTCAGCTTTCCAACAGTGAGTATATACTGTTAAGATCTGATGCTTAAAACTATTAGCAAAAAACTATTCGTTTTTACGAAGGGTGTTCGTTTATTGAAGGGTGTTCCTATGTTGGAACAGTGTTCCTTAAGTGGTTAAGTTCCGCTCCCTCCGTATCCTTCCGTTTGCCACATCCTCCAACAGTGCCAAAGCAGCCATTGTGTGTCATAACGCATTGTAAATACATGCCTTTATATACCCATCTATTAGGTAATATCTGCTACACGTGTGAGAATTACCCTGACTGACTAACAGTCCTTCAGACTAACAATATAAGATAATTATAGTCTTTATCTGTATGGCAACAAAACACAGTTTCAAAGTGTTTTATGCGTTATGCATTGAAAACGGAGATGAAACAAAATGCGCTATATGGTATAGGATATTAATATATTAAACTGCATTCATATCAGTGTAAACGTAATTTGTTCTACTGTTGTCTTACTTTTGTCCTAAATCATGTTTCCCATGTGCACTCCAGGGAGTATGTTTGTTTATTCATTGTAGAAATAATTTTTTTAATACATTTCTTGCAAACAAGCTGTTCATATATGAGAGGTAATATTACTAATTATTTTACACGATCAGTATCAGTTTCACACAGTTTCTCCCGTTTCTTTCTTCTGCCATCAGTGGCGTAGTTTCTCCTTACCCCAGTTATGTGCGTACGCATGGGTCAGAGTTGGCGTGGAGGACCGCACATTTTCCCGTCAAGTTCTCTTTTTATAAATCCCACGGTGTGTGTAGAGAGTTGCGTATGCCTTCTTTTGTGCATACGCAACGTTTATAAATTAGGCCCCTGGTCTGTTAAAACCTATTGGTGGTTAATGGCGGTCCGGCGGGCCTTAGATGGCTGACTCTTTGCGCAGGTAACGATAAAAATTATTCCCCTAACCCTGCTCCTGTCCGGCAATCACCGAGAGACAATTCAGCTCCATGTTATTCCCTTGCCTCAGCCCCCCCTGGTACTGTGGCTTCCCTGGTTAAAACAGCATAACACACACATTGACTGGTCCGGTTCCAAAATTGTTAATTGGAGCGTCCACTGCCATTCTCACTATCTACATTCCCCGTCGCCCCTCGACACCTGTCACTCCTTAACCCAGTGACCCAGGTAACTACCATCTCACCGGCCGTATGACTGCGCCATCGACCTGCTGCCGGGCGCCACCCTGCCGTCGAGTCGGCTGTATAACATCAATCACCCTGAACAAGAGGCCATGGAGGCTTACATAACTGACTCCCTCGCCTCCGGACTCATCCACCCGTCCTCCCCGCCAGTAGGGGTGGGATTCTTCTTCATGGTGAAAAAGGATGGCTCCCTCCGCCCCTGCATTGACTATGGGGGCTTAAACGACATCACCATAAAAAATAAGTTCCCTCTGCCCCTCATCGTCTCTGCCTTCGGCCCTCTCCATCCGGCCGCCGTCTTTTCTAAACTGGACCTGCGCAATGCATATCATTTGGTGCGTATCCACGAGAAGGATGAATAGAAGACTGCATTTAAGACACCTCTAGGCCATTTTGAATACCTGGTTATGCCTTTCGGTCTCACCAATGCGCCTGTGGTGTTCCAGAATCTGGTCAACGACATCCTCCACGACATGCTGGGTCGGTTCGTGTTTGTCTACTTGGATGACATCCTCATCTTCTCCCAGAACCTGAAGGGGCACGTCCAGCATGTCCGCCTGGTGCTCCAACGTCTCCTCAAAAACAGATTATATGTCAAGGCAGAGAAATGCAAGTTTCACACTTTTTCTGTGGATTTCCTCAGTTTCATCATTGAGTGTGGGCATGTGAGGGCCCACCCCTCGAAAGTACGGGAGGTGACTGACTGGCCGGTGCTGGAGAGCCGCACGCACCTGCAGCGCTTCCTTTTGCAAATTTTTATAGACCATCACCAAACTCACCTCCACCAAACTCCCATACCGGAGGGTCCCCCGAAGCCGAGGCGGCTTTTACTCGGCTTAAGACATTGTTCTCCTCCGCCCCAGTCCTCTTCCACCCAGACACTAGCCTCAAGTTCATGGTTGAGGTGGACGCCTCCGCCATTGGAGTGGGGGCTGTGCTGTCTCAGCGTTCACCAGCTTCACCCCTGTGCTTTTTTCTCTCGCCGTCTCTCTGGCCGAGAGGAATTACGACGCCGGCAATCGGGAGCTGCTAGCAGTCGTCCTCTCCCTGCATGAATGGAGACACTGGATGGAGGGAGCAGCACACCCGTTTCTAGTCTGGACCGATCATAGGAACTTGGAATACCTGCGCTCGGCTAAACGACTTTACTCCCGTCAGGCCCGGTGTGCCATATTCCTGGAGCATATTGACTTCACGCTCACCACTGCCCGGGCTCCAGGAACACCAAGCCTGGCGCTCTCTGCCGCCAGTTCTCCATTTCCAAGAAGGAGACTGCCGAGGAACTGATTCTCTCTCCCCGATGTGTCGTGGCAGCGGCTAGGTGGGATGTGGAGTGCTCCGTGCTAGCGGCTCAGCGCACTCATCCTCCCCCTGCTGACTGTCCCGCGGGCCGTGTGAATGTTCCGGACTCCTCCAGGTCGCAAGTGCTCCAGTGGGGGCATTCATCAAAGCTGGCCTGTCATCCGGGGTTTCAGAGGACTCTGTGCGTTATCAGGCGACGTTTCTGGTGGCCGGCGATCTGTTCGGACATTGCTTAGTCTCCGCCTGCGGCAAGGCTTCTCATCGCGCCCCCATCAGTCTGTTACGACCTCTGCCTATGCCCCATCAACCGTGGTCTCACATTGCCGTGGATTTCGTGACAGGACTGCCGCCTTCTGAAGGTAAAACTGTCATACTCACCATCATTGACAGATTTTCTAAGGCTGTGCATTTTGTCCCCCTGTCCAAACTCCTGTCCGCCCTGGAGACCGCCAAGCTCCTCATCCTCGTTCCTGCTGGACCCATTTCATCTCGGAGGTCTGGAAGGCGTTCTGTCTGGCAATCAGGGCTTCTGTCAGCCTCACTTCGGGATACCATCCCCAATCCAACAAGCAGATGGAGCAGGCGAACCAAGACTTGGAGTCGGCATTGCGCTGCGTCTCCGCCCAACATCCCGTCTCAAGGCCCACCCACCTGCCCTGGGTACTGGGTACGTACTGACAACACAAGTTCATTTAACTGAGACAAGAGAGAGATGTGGTTCCAAAGTAAAGCAAAATTTATTAATTGAAGTGAAATAATAAATAAATGGAAATATCTGTGGAGAAGGGGGTTAATAACTCAGGGAAAATGAATCAAATTCTGAAAATATAACAATTTTATTGAAATATTATTTTTTAAAACAAAATCTTTTTGAGACACATATTCTAAAATTAACCAAAACAATGGACAGAAGCCAGCTTAAGGGAGGCAGCCTACTTAAGGATGTGTTCCAGGAGTGCAACAATTTATCCACCACTCGTGCTCACTGCAATCGGCAATCACTGCAAATGGTGCATCACTGCAAACTGTGTCCCGGTGAACTTAAACACTTAGGGGAACCACTCTAACGTGCCTAGCCTCCACTATGAGCCGACTAACGCCACTGAAATAACGGAAAAAAGGGGCAAAAGAAATATTACAACAATTAAAAACGCACCAGTTGGTCCAAGCTAATTATATAAGAATGTACAACAAAACAAATCAAGGGAAAACTAGAGCAAAACAAAACAGCAGCTGACAATGACCTATACATTCAAAAAGGGCAAGTAAATAGTGAAAACATGTTAGTGGCATATCAGTTATATTCCTGCTTACAGTTAAATTACATACCTTAATAAAAAGGTGTACAGGCTAACCCCACTTAATGCGTCCCCACAACATTTGAGGTGAACTATAAAAGAGAAGAAGTTTTGATTTGTTCATACTACTTCACTTGCACATCATGTATCGGCAGTTTACAACATACCTTCATTTATAGGTAGATGCCCACACGACAGCCAGGGAGAGACAAAGAGACAGCCGTGAGGCCACAGGTGCCGTAAATGCCTTCAGATTAATCAGGACTGAGTTGGGCAGATGAGTTGGGAAGGGTTGGCCTGAACACCAGGGTGTGTTCCAGAGCCAACAGCCTAATTAATATGACGAAACACTGGTTTCCCCATCACACACGCAACACCCTTGTGAGCGCCGCCACAGGTATGTTGCCTTTCGAGGCAGCTAACGGCTTCCAGCCCCCCTTGTTCCCCGAGCAGGAGACCGAGGTGGCGGTTCTGTCTATCCGGGACCAGATGCAGCAGACAGGTTTGGCAGACAGCCCGCTCTGCCCTCCTCTGTTCTGTCGTGCGGAATCAGCGCTGGCATACGTCTCGGGTAAGAGGGTGTGGCTGTCCACGAGGGATCTCCCTCTCCAGACGGAATCTCGAAAACTGGCACCCAGGTACATTGGACCGTTTGACATTATTAAAATGATTAATCCTGCGGTGGCCCGCCTCAGACTCCTGGGGGCGCTCAAAGTGCATCCCTTGTTCCACGTCTCACTTCTCAAGCCAGTGTCTTCCAGCCCGGGGCAGGGGATTCCAGTACCTGGTGGACTGGTAGGGGTTAGAGTCCGGAGGAGCGCTCCTGGGTTTCACGCTCCTTTATTGTGGACACCACCCTGCTCAGAGACTTTCCGGACAGACCTGGTAGGACGCCTGGAGGCACCCTAACCCTGAACTACTGATCTCTGCCTCCGCCCTTCCTGCTTTTGGGTCCTAACCAAAACCTCCTACACAACACTGACAACTATCAGAATGACATTGTAAATATTATGCAAAGACAAAATGATATCACTGCTCTACTGGTTCAGCAAAATCTGTCTTCCGTCCTTCCACCAAGAAATATCCCTGTGTTCAATGGAGATCCTCTTCGTTTCAGTTCTTTCATCAGAGCTTGTGAAAATGGAATGGAGGAGAAATGAACAATTGGAGCGACTGTTTGCACTTTCTTGAACAATGCACCAGGGGGCAACCAAGAGATTTAGTGCAAAGTTGTCAACATTTACCTTCTGAGCAGGGATACCACAGGGCCAAAGGTCTTCTGGCAGAACATTTCAGAAATGAGCATAAAATTGCATCTGCTTACATGGAAAAGATTATGAACTGGACACCTGTTAAAATTGAGGACATTGAAACATTACAATCATTCTCCTTGTTTCTCAGAGGGTGCTCAAATCTAACAGAGCAAAAGATGCATATGAAGGAGCTGGACTTACCATCAAATATGAGGGGCATCATCCTGAAACTTCCTTAGAAATTAAGAGACAAATGGAGAAATGTTGCTTGTGATCTGCAAGAGCGAAGTGGAAGAAGAGTGCTGTTTTCTGATCTTGTCACCTTCATTGAAAAGCAGGTTAGAATACTATCAGACCTACCTTATGGCAACATTCAGGACTTACCATCTACCAACTTTAAGCCTCCAATGCTAGTCATCTAAAGCAGAGGAAAAAAGGAAGCAGTTTTGCCACCAATGTCACTGCAGTAAAAGAGGGAGTCATTACTCAATATACAGGAAACAAGAACAAGTCCTTCACTACTCACTGTCTGTTTTGTTCACATAGTAGTCATTCACTTGATAAATGCTCACAGTTTAAAGTTAAAGTGCACCGGGACAAGATTAATTTCATCAAAGAAAAAATAATCTGTTTTAGTTGCCTGAAAGTAGGCCACACAAGCAAAGACTGCAGGAGTCGTTCGGATTGCAACGGGTGTCACCAAAAGCACCCTGGAGTTCTTCATATAGAGTGGCAGGATAAAGGAACATCCTAATCAGAAGCCCAGCCATCTTTGAGCCCGCCAAGTGATTCAACTACTACTACAATGTATCAGACCTGTGGCCATATTGGGGCCGGTTGTGAAGATGACTCCATCTTTTCAATTGTAGCAGTTAAAGTCAAGAGTCAAAGGAGCAACAAAACTGTACAGACATATGCCTTCTTGGATCCAGGGAGTTCTGGCACGTTCTGTACAAAAGACTTGGCAAGGAAGTTGAACCTGAAAGGTAAAAGGACAAGTATTCTGTTAAGAACAATGGGTCAAAAAAAGGTTGTAAATGGTCATGTTCTGTCAGGTCTTGAAGTGTCTGGCATGGACATCACTGATTTCATTGAGTTACCGGACGTTTTAACTCAGAGGACCATGCAGGTCTCCACATTCAATGTTCCACGACAAAGGATGTTGATCGGTGGTCATATTTGAAGCAAGTCAAGCTCTACGACATTGATGCAGGCATTGATTTGCTTTTTGGAACTGATGCCCCTAAAGTTATGGAACCTTGTGAGTTGATAAACAGCCAGGATGATGGTCCCTATGCAGTCAGAACCAGGGTCGGTTGGGTTGTTAATGGTCCACTTTGTGGCCTGAAAAGAAAATTTGACTGGTCAATTTAAGAAGGAATACATCACGTTTCTTAATGACATGATAACTCAAGGATATGCTGAGCTGATACCTCCAGACCAACTTAGGCAAAACAATGGAAAGGTGTAGTATATCCCTCATCATGGAGTTTATCATCCCAGAAAAGGCAAGCTGAGAGTTGTTTTTGGCTGTGGAGCAACATACAAAAGGGACATCACTAAACTGCCAGCTCTCTTTAGACAAGAGGCTGTTGCTATAATGGCAGACATTCAAGCCATGTTTCATCAAGTTCATGTCTTAGATAAGCACATCAGCTTTCTACGCTTCCTCTGGTGGCCTAATGGTGACACTGCACAGTCTCCCCTGGAGTATTGCATGCAAGTACATCTATCTGGAGCTGTATCATCACTAAGTTGTGCAAATTGTGCTTTGAGGAGAACTGCAGATGATAATGCCAAACAGTTCCCTATTGAAGTGGTCAGTACAGTCAAACGTAACTTTTATCTGAATAACTGAAATCGATGGCTTCAGTGGAGGAAGCAGTGCACATGGTCAAGGATTTGACTGCTCTCTGTCATAAAGGAGGATTCAATCTCTCCAAGTGGATCAGCAACAGCCACACGGTGCTACACGGTGCTAATCGCTGAGGACAGCAGAGCAAAGGACATGATGGAACTGGATTTTGACACAGACCAACTTACAATGGAACGAGCACTAGGACTACAGTGGTGCATCGAGACTGATGAATTTAAGTTCAGGACCTCAGCAAGAACAACCACAGACCAGAAGAGGGATGTTGTCAGTGGTCAGCTCACTTAATGACCCTTTACGATTTCTAGCCCCATTTTGTCTGCCTGCAAAGCTGTTGCTGCAGGAGCTTTGTAGGAGAAATTTGGGTTGGGATGAAGCAATTCCCAATTCCTTCGCTGAGCAATGGTCTGATTGGCTGGAGGGCCTTCAAAAGGTGGCTGAATTCAAAGCAGGGTTCGTAAGCATTTTTTCAAGGTCAGATTCAAGCACTTTTCAAGCACTTTTGAGGGCAATTTTCAAAATTTTCCAGCACCTTATTGCTGGGGTAAAATACATATCTACAAGAATATATATACTCACATATGCTGTATTATATGCTGTATGCTCGTATTATGCTGTAAACATCTAAAATTATGTTTCATAATAGCAAAAAGTTTAGAAATTAAAGGAGAACACAAAGTTTTATCCAAAAAAAGGGAAGCCATTTGGCGTTCTTCAGGTACACTTACACCAAGACAAAGAGAGACCTGAGAGCATCCAGTAATTTTCTTTTTTGACAAACTTTTATAAGCTGTTCGCTTATTCATCAAAGTTTATTAATATTGAACGTGTCATCAGTCCAAATTGCATCAAATTCACCTTCTCCTCAGCCATCCTTCTCTATTGCTACCAGGCTGCATGTGTGACACACACACACAGATTTTATTTCTCCTTTTAATAAGCAAACTCTTTCTCTTGGGAAAGGACAGAGTTGCTACTCTGAAGCAGACTACAATTCCTCAATCTGGACCAACAGCACAACAGTCCTTAAATACATCTGTAATGAAAACAGGAGATTTCATACCTTTGTGGCAAACAGAGCCTCTGTCATAAGGGAAGCAGCAGATGTTGATCAGTGGAGATATGTGGGTACTAAGGAAAATCCAGCAAATGAAGCATCAAGAGGAAGGAGAGCTGAGGATTTCCTGAATGGCAGGAGATCGATAAATGGACCTCAGTTTCTCTATAGGTCAAAGGATGAATGACCTAAATTGGATGTGGATCTTGGTGCGATTCCTGCGGATGACCCAGAGGTCGAGAGGGACTTGATAGTGAACACTGGGCCTCATTCATGAACCGTTCTTACGAATAAATTTGTTCTTAAGTCCCACTTACAAAGATTTTACGAAGATTGTGGCATTCATGAATTTTTTCTTATCTAGGATTTTTTCTTAGGCAAGAACAAATCCTACAAACACTCAGGAGTACTCTTACGCACATTTCAGTGCCGAAATGCTGGCATGGTTGTATTTTCTTCTCTTGTGTAGTTCAATAAAATGCAATATTACAGTGATAATTCTGTCATATTTATTCATTTATTTATTTATTTCATATTTTTTGTCATTTACAAATAATTTAAATTCTAAAATAAATTAAATGTGCCAATGATTTAAGATAAATCAAGTACATTGGAAACATGCCATCAATTAGTAACCCACCCCCACCCTATTTATACGTGGCATTTCTCCATCCAAGGCCCGCAAAACAATGGCATATATATTGTTGCTACGGCTTTCATCAATGTAAGAACACAGCTGCGAACAATTCTGAGGCTTAAGAACGCGTTGGTGAATCTGACGTAGGGTTTTCTTAAGGAACCTCTTAAGAACAACTTAAGAATCTAAGAAGATTCTTAAGAAGATATTGGTGATGAGGCCCACTGTTCTTAAGGATGTGTGCCGCTTGAAATGAAATTTAAGACCAATGACACAAAATATTTTTTTCCATTTCTGTTGATGAACATAAAAACATGATTTTTTGGTCCAATGAAAAAAGTTTAATTTTGAAAAACACAACACATTCCAGCTATGGCATGGAGCTGCAGGCTTTCTTTAGTTCCTCCTCCACCTGTTGCAATTCTGCCATTTTTTCTTTGTACCACTTTCTTGACATGGTTTGATTTGGTGATGAGCTGTGCTATCAGGGTGCCAGCCTTTCCCTCAGCTTGTGTGGCGAGCTGATCAGCATCATCCAGCAGAACCTTTGCCACCTCAGACAGAGAGGTTTTCTTCTTCTTAAGTTCCTCAACAATATAAACTCACCAGCCACTTCATTCAGAACACTTGTACTATATTATGTGTTCAAGACAACAGCTCTGCCATAACTTCTACCTTGACAATATAATAATGTTCAGTTTTGATTGACACTGTCAGAAATATATTCACTTAATTACTGATGTTATAATTTGCAGTGGTGTTGAACTGGACTGCATTATATTCAAAGTTTTGGTCACAACATTTAGATGAATGAGATGGGCAGAATGATGTTTCTAATTTTCTGCTTCCTTAATTATCTATGTGTGCCGCCTGCTTACTTAGAAATGGCGTAGTAAAGCCTGGGCTGTTACATGTCCCATGAACTGCGATCCCGCATATCTGGACTGGACGTGATCTTCGCACCAATAGCGGACATGCACATCCAGATGTTTTGTCTTCGTGGTCTGGTTGAGGCTCTCATCAAACATTAAAACAAACGCGTCCTTGTTAGCATCTGCAACAAGCTGCTCTGAAATGTACGGGACTACGAGTGGGCAATATCAGAGTCTGGGAACATTGCACGGAATAAGTTTCCAATTCCCTCACTTGATTTGTATGATCGGGTTTTTTTTTTGGTCACGGTGTTCAGACACCACAATACCACTGCTTTCATCGTAGGCGTGCACCCAAACATTGTCCGGAGATTTGGTGCTGCTGTCCCAGTTGTTGATATTGGAGATGGGGTTGGAGGTACAGTAGAGACGAGAGTAGAATAGAACTGGAAAACACCTGGCGTTTGTTGACAGCTTGATTTTGTGTTTGGCGCTGTGCATGTGGGACTCCACTGCCTTGATTCCCATTGTGCTGAGTTTGAAACATTTCTTGCACAAAATACACATGCCTGGTACCGGTTCAGCCACCTAGAAACATCTTTGTTGGACAGCCAATTTTCACTAAATTTACACTATGCGGTCCGACTGCTACCTGAATGACGTGCATCTGCTCTGAGAGTCACGTCCGCAAACACATCACTGTTTTGTTGGTTCCGCTCTTGTGATTGCGTGATGTTACTGCTATTCGGCATTCTTTTTTTTTTTTATAAATAAATGTTACCTATTATTCTTAGATTTGAGACCATTTACAATCATAAAATCCCACTTACCATTTGTTAACATTTTTAAGACTTTTGAAAGATTGATTTAAGACATTTTAATGCCAATTAAGGCCTTATTTTTATTAATAAATTCAATGCTTTTAAAGACTTTTTAAGAATCCACGGGAACCCTGTGTTATTTCTCCTCTTGGATGAAGCTAAAAGCATCTGCAACTTGGTTTCTGAAGGTCAAGGAAACCCTGATGTTATTGGGACAGAAGAGAAAGGAGCTTGTGCTTCTGCAGGCCTTGGAAAGGACAATCTCCAGATTCAAGAACAGGAAGTGGAAAGGAAAATTCCTAGCTTTAAGGACACACTCAAAGGACAAAATCTTACTCCTGAGGACCTTGCCAAAGTGTAGCAGTCAATTATTCAATATGTGCAAAAACACAAGTTCAGAAGCGAAATTGCCTCACTGAAGGGTGGCTGCAAAAACGTTCCCAAAGACAGTCTACAACCTGGACCCGCTATTGGATGGTGAAATCCTCCAGGTGGGCAGTCGCCTGAGTAAAGCAGCAATGCCAACAGAATCCAACATCCAGTCATCTTGTCCAAAGACCTGCGCACATATCCATGCTAATTCTGCGCCATATCCATCAGCAACTGGGGCATGCAGGAAGAAATCACATGCTGTCCAGTTTACGGCAGAAGTACTGAATAATTAGTACAAACTCTGCGGCAAGGAAGGTAATATCTGACTGTGTTGTTTGTAGACGCAACAGAGGAAAGCTTGGTGAACAGAAGATGGCAGACTTGCCTGAGGGGAGAGTGTTGCCTGACAAAGCCCCTTTTACAGATGTTGGAGTTGACTATTTTGGCCCTATTGATGTTTAAAGAGGCAGAAGTCATCTTAAATGGTATGGAGTACTTTTCACCTGTTTGACTAGTCGGGCTGTACACTTGGAAGTGTAAATGCAGTTCGGGGGTTTATCTGTAGACATGGACCAGTCTCATCTATCAGGTCTGATAATGGCACAAATTTTGTCGGAGCCAATCGGGAGCTGAAAGAAAGTCTGGCTGCTTTAAATCATGGCAAAATTCAAAGAGCTTTGGTCAAGGATGGCTGTAGCGACATGGATGTGTTTTTTTTGCTTGTCACTAGGAGGTAATGTGTGTGTCTGGAGGTATGTCCATGTGTGGGCGGAGTTGTGTGTGTGTGGGGTGTGTGTGTCACTGGGGCTGAATGATTGCCTGATGAATGCCACCTGCGTCTGACTGGGAATTGTTTATTTGATGCAGAGAGAGGAGAGGCAGGGTTCTGATATTTCTGTTGACTGCTAAAACTTTTTTACCATCACATAGCCCATTTCTGCAAGTCCATCCACGAAAATGTATGCACGAAATTACGTTTCATTGAAAGGGTAAAATAAACACCCCCGAACTGCAGTAATGGCTTCACGTTTCCTCCTTCGATTAAGCATGACGGACAGATCCCTGTATTCCCCTCTCAGTGACGAATCTGGTTTCGATAGTCACGATACAAAGTCAACAGAACGCGGCTACAGATCTGACATAAGTTTGCTGGATTGATGCACGTAAAACAATGGACCACTCAGCCACTTTCGACGGTGACCGCGAGTAAATATGAATGAAGTGACGGAACGCAGCACAAGCCACGGTATGTTGAACTCAGCTTATTTATACGGCAAAGTTTACGCCTTGCCTGGACGCAGTTGATGCTGGTTGCTACTGCATATTGGATGCACACAGATGCTGTGGCTGCTGTTTGATGTCATTCTTGCCGTATTGCTCAAGATTTAATTAACCTGTGGAAAAAGTGGACTGCTTGTTTTGTGCACATTAAAGGAGTGAAGTTGGATGTGGATGTTTCATGCATTGACTGCTGATGCTAAAGCTGGAATTTTTCTGTGGACTGTGGACTTCGACAAACAGTCTGGTTCGCAAGCATCAATAGATACAAAGGATTTATTGAGGATGTGTCCTGTCCTGGCTCTCTGAAACGAAGAGACCAGCCTCAAGACATGCAACAAATGACAATGTGGAGACACACCCAAATAACAAAGAATGTGAAAATCCTCCAATCCTGCCACTGCATAAGCCACATCTGGCCAGTAAAATTTCCCCAGACATGGGACAGGAGGAGATGCCTGGAAAAAGTCATGACATGGACCAGGATGACATTCAGCCAAATGACAGTATCTCAAAAGTTGGAAGCAGACAATATGGATCAAAATCTGGGACTTCAAGAACTTCAAGATCCTCAGTTCCTCTTCTTGTGTCAAAGCAGGGGCTGGAATGGCTGCTCTTCTCACTCGGCAGAAGTTACTCAAACAAAAACAAGAGCTGGACCAGCAAGAAGAGGAAATAAAAGAAGAGAGAGATTTGAGCTTGAAGTGGAGATAGCAGCTGCCCAGGCGAGGATGGAGGTCCTAAAAGTCTCAGGAAGCAGTGTGAAAGGCAGCAGATGTAAAGAATCGGCTGGCATGGAATCCTATATGGCCAGAGGGACTCATGCTCTTGATGCTGAGGCTGATTTATTTGTGCCCGGTGGCCAAGGAGTATATGACATTCGGATCTCATCTAAGTCTTATCTGACAAAAAGGCAAATGAAAGGAAAATGACTGCTGATGCTGGATCTCAAAATGACCAGCAGAGGCTGCCTGGGTTCCTGATGGCTCCTAATGTGAACAATGATGTTTCAGCTTCTCACTTTACAGTCTGTCCACATGCTCAGGTGCCAGTCGTTGACGACAGTAACAATTTTGCTATCCATAATGGCAAGGCAAACTGACATTTTTGCTCTGCTGGTGCAACAACATAATATATCTCATTTGCCAAAAAGCGAGATCCAGGTGTTTGATGGAGATCCTCTTCACTATCATGCCTTTATAAGAGCCTTCGCGCGCAACGTAGAAGAAAGGACAGGTGATGCTGGAGACTGTCTGCACTTCCTCGCACAGTATACAAGAGGAGAACCACGAGAGCTTGTGCGAAGCTGTCAACAAATGCCTGCAGATAGAGGATATCAAAAGGCAATGGCTTTGTTGGAAGAGCATTTTGGGAATGAACAAAGGATTGCTTCAGCTTATTTGGACAAAGCACTCTCATGGCCTGTGGTTAAAGCAGAGGATGTTGAATCTCTCCAAGCTTGTAGTCTCTTCTTAAGAGGATGTTGTAATGCGATGGATGACATACAGTATATGTCTGAACTAAACATGCCTGCAAACATGCTAACGGTGAACAAGAAGTTGCCGTACGAGATGAGAGAAAAAAGGAGGTCAGTAGCTTGTGGCATTCAAGAGACCCGCCATCCAAGAACTACTTTCCCTGACATTAACCCTAACCCTAAAAATCGCAGCAGACCCTGTATTTGGCAATAAACAGGACACTCCAAAGACAATACAAATTAAAGATGGCAGCAAAAATAACTATCAGCGTCGCACATGAAACCGAGTAAGTAGTTTTGCAACTACAGTATCATAGGTTGATGGAAAGGCCCTTGTGGAAAAGGAAGGAGCCCCACTGGGCAAAAGGACCTGCTTATAGTGCAAGGGTGAACATGCATTGGAGTTGTGTTCTCTATTGGGAAAGAGGGCGCATAAAGACAAGATCACTTTTCTGAAAGAGCATGGAGTCTGCTTCACCTGTCTCTGCATAGGGCACATGAGTAAGGAGGCGACTGTCATGTAAAACATGTGAATGTTTCAGGAAGAGGAACTAGAATTCTCTTACGCACTATGGGCCAAGAAAAGCTTGTGGGAAGTTGCATTGTATCGGATCTGGGGGTAGCTGGCCTGGAAAGCGACCTTTACTAGGACTTGCCAGATGTCTTTACACAGAAAAAAATGCCTGTGTGCAGGAGCAAAATACCACGGGGGCAGGATCTGGTGAGATGGCCATATTTGCAAGGGGTACACCTACCTGAAATTGATGCAGACATTGAGCTTTTAATCGGTTTGAATGCACCGAGAGCCCTGGAACCAATAAAGGTGATTCCAAGCAGGGCCGTAACCAGGATTTTAGAAATACTGAGGTCATAATTGCGGAGGTTTGAACATAAGCAAAGTTTCAGCGGGTGGGTCCATAAGAAAATGTGTATTTGGAACTGACACTGTGTGTGTGTTGACCAACCTTCGAGAGGGCAGGGACAGCAGAATACAGTACAGATGTGGAGAGCAAGTAGATTGGGGCAGGCAGGCAAGCACCAGGCATGTAGACTCACTGGAATTGTATGATTGTTGATTATTGACAGTACACTGATTCCAATTAACATAAATGTCCTAACATAAGCAAAGTTTCAAAGATTATCTAGCCTAGATGTAACAGGGCATAATGCAAGCCAAGATTTTTAACAAGAAAAGTTGTTCATAAGGAAATATGTATTTGTAACTGATTTTAAACAGCCTGAAAGCATGCATGGTGCCTGAGAACTGATGTTACCTTTTCATTAAAGGCTAAAGCAATTCTGCGATGGCCAGAGGCATCCCAGCGCCTTAGCACTTTGACTGGATCTAGGGCTCTGTGTTTATGAACATGCATCATTGCAAGTCCTGACAGTCTCTCATTGCCCATGGATGATCTTAACCAGGTTTTCAGCCTCCTTAATGCTGAAAAGGACCTCTCACATGAACAGGTGGTCACTGGGAGTGTCAGGTAGATTGAGAGGATACAGTGGATGTTTGGATAGTACTCCTTTTCTAGTCCAGCTAGTGTTTTTATAGCTGAGGATTCCAGCTCTTCTGGAGCTTGTTTCTTGACTTTCCATCTGTGAATCTCCTGGTCGACGAAGTCAGGCTGAGGGAGGTCTTTTCTGTACCATGACAGCATCATTTCTTGCTTCTCCTTTGTGAGTTTGGACAGAGATGATGGTATCAGGTATGTAGCAAGCATAGCAGGCTCTGACCCTTCCATAAACCTGGTGTTCACTTGGCTGATCACATGGTCCACAAAAGGGTAGAAAAGATTTACTCGGTAGTGTTCTTCTATGGACTCTGATGGTGCGTTTGCTCTCAGTTGCTGTTTATTTGTCACACGTTTTTTTACAGGAACCACACCAATGGTGCTGGCAAGTTGTTCTGACTTCTCATATACTTCTTTGAAGCTCTCCTCATTCCTCAGCAAAGAAATGACCTGAGCCACCTCTCTGGCCTCTTTGTACGCAGTCATTAGGTCGATATTTGTTGACTGTAACTGGTTGGTCAATGGTTGGATATAACCAAGGATTTTGTTTGTGGTGACAGCAGAGACAATTGTGTCAAATGACTCAATACTGTGTTTTAGGTTGCTGGCCTTGCTAGCATTAGAGGAGGTCCCAGATTCCATGTCAGTGAGTGCAGAGTGTGCTGCTTTGAAGTGCTCTATAAAAGCACCTACTGTCTTTCCTCTGGAGCCCCAACGTGTGTCTGACATGAGTGGGATACCACCTATTTTTCTTTTCTTGCTTGCCTGAGTTTCCTCGTTTTCTTGTGGATCTTCTTGTAACATGTTCTTCCTAACAGCAGATGCAGAAAAAAACACTGCTATTTTCTCTATAGTAGCCATGGTGTTCCTGATGAGGGGAACATCAGAACATCCATGAACAACCACAAGGTTGAGTGTGTGGCTTCGGCAGTGTGTAAATAGTGCCCTTGGCTGAAGTTCTCTAATACGTTGTTGAACTCCACTCACATGGCCACTCATTGTGCTGGCTCCATTGTAGCCCTGCCCTCTGAGATATTTGATGTCCAGATCCCATTTTTTCAGCTGAGACAGAATGGCTTCTGCAATTGATTGAGCATCTTGTTTGTCAAGAGGACGGAAACCCAAGAACTGCTCACATATTTCAGCCCTATTGTCATGGTTAATGTACCGAATGCAGATGGATAGTTGTTCTATGCCACTCACATCCATGGTCTCATCTGCAAGGACAGAGAAATACTTGGCTTTTTTAATTTCCTTCACTATTTCCTCCTCAATCTCTGCCCCATAGGATGCTATCAGCTCATTTTGGATTTTCGGTGTGATGTACTTCGCATTTTTTGGAGCCGTTTCAAGTGTGGCATCGAATGAGGATTTCCAGGAAATGAAATGAGAGAAGTTGCCATCTTCACTTTTGCCAGTCCAGTTCCCACGCAGTGCTATGTTCCTCTTAGAGAGATTAATAATGACATCTAAGATGGAAAGGAGAATTTTTCGATTCTTATTGACCTTCTCTTAATAATTTTTGTCCACCGCTGATTTTATACTTTCCTTTTTGCCTTTTGCAATGTCTAGAAAATTTTCAGCGAGCTTGGTGGCTTCTGTGTGGCCTGAGCTACAACCGTGATTAGTGATTATTCCCCGCTTCTCCCCAAGAGCATTTTTCCAATCATAAAATCCTTCATTTCTGAACACTACATTTGTTGTTTTTTTGCCGAATGACATACAGATGGCACAGTATGCACTATCTTCTGACACTGAATATCTCAACCATGGATATGTATCCTCCCATTTATTGCTGTAGCGTAACAGCCTCTGACCGAATTTCCGTTGGGGGTAGTTGTGGTTTTGGGTAACCCACTTGTTGTTCAGAAGGCTGTACTTCTCTTCTTCATTAAGTGTTTTATTTTTGTACTTGGCTGGATCCAACTCATTTTGACATGTACTGACACCAGCTCTCTCATCTATCATCACTGTCTCCTCTCCTGTCACCTCTCTTCCATCCTCGTCTCCCCCAGTACTGCTCTCCCTCTCTTGTTCCAGTGAGTCTCCTTTGCTCTTTCCCTCAGCCTCCTTTTCTGTGTCTATCTGCTGTTGATTATCTGCTCTCTCTTTTTCGTTTCCTGTCTCTGTGTCTTCAATATTTCTACCTCCATCCTTGTCTCTTTGTTCTCTCTCATCCTCTGACTGTCCCTTTCTTTTCAACTCCTCTCCACTTGTCTCTCCTGCCAAGAAGGAATTAAACAAAATAATGTACACCTCCTTAATATCAACTTTAAAACACACTTAACTGTGTCACTACACTAACTCAAATACCAAAAATGCAAACTCAAACACAAACAGTACATGAACACAAGCAAAATGTAAGTCATACAATTTCACTATTAGTCTTACTAGATATGTCGTTAAGTTAAGTTACACTGAGATTGAATAATTAGGATTATGATCCAATTAGATCAGAGGACAGTATGATTTGTTTCATTTGTTTGATTTTGACATTGATAACCCTATCCTGGGGCAGCACCTGGTCTTCTCATTCACCTTTCTTTTCTTTTCTCCCCCTCTCGTCCTCTTCTTGCCCTATTCTCTTCTTCTCAAATGAGAGCAGGGTCTGACGTGCTCTCTTTATTATTTCTGAAGAAAGTAAGCACACAACAACTCAGCTGAGTTAATAAAGTAACATTAAAAGCACTGGGTAACATTGTGTTACTGTCCTGGCCTCTGTTGGGATTAATATTATAAAAACTAGTTTTAGAGTTCCAGAAGTACTACATTACCCACAATCCTATAGTGTAACAGCGACGTATCTGATTGGTGGACTCGCTGTTACCATGGAAATGTTTACCAAACCCGCTAATTTCATGTTAGCTAGTTACTGCTACCACTGAACTCTACCATCGTTTACCACAGCGCTACCATGATTTCACTTTCTGACCTACTGCGGTTCCAGGCTTAAAACTCTTTATATAACGATTTAATGAAACGTCAAACGAGTAAATGAATGGCAAATTCGCGTCCGGAACCGGAGCCGTTAAAAAAGTGGGCGATCACTGTTGAGCTCTATGTTATCACTTGTGATGGTTGATCGCTAACTTGGATGGCACTACTGCGTGAAATCGCAGTTAAATTAAAAGTATCACTCACGTGAGCTTGTTGGCATGCTTTATTTACATCAGAGGACATCGTGTTTTAAAGTTTGAAATCGTATGGTTTATTAAAATACAAGCAACCTGGCCAGTATATTCCAGTTACCAATTTTGCGATGTCTATTTTAGTAAGTAGAGAATACGTTGGACTACAAATCCTTACCGCTGAAGTACAGCTTGGCCAGAAACTCTTTTAACAGAGTTTTTAATCCGTTATTGTACGCTAAAGGTTGCCAAAAGCCGCAGTCTGGACTGGAGCAGAGACAGTGGACATATACTGTATAAGAGTTTCCTCTTCCCGCTGAGGTAGCCTACCCACAAACCAGTGCGATGACCAAAGATGGTATATTTACGACAAGATAAACCACTCTGTAACGGTAACCCACGGTGATGATCACACAGTGGAGCAAGTGGTTTCTGTACAAAGTAAAGTTATTTTTCGGCAGTTATCGCCTCCTCTGTTTTTTGTTTTTTTTCCCCACTGAGAAAAAATACCGAGGACATGACCTCGGTGTCCTCAATGGTAGTTACGGCCCTGATTCCAAGTGAAGAAGGAGGGGCATTTGCTGTCCAGACGTTGTTGGGAAGGACTGTTAATGGGTCAATGTCTGGTGAAGCAGACTTGGAGCTCCAAGAATCACTGCTAACCGCATCTCTGTGGTGAAATTGGATGAACTGTGGAAGCAGCAGTTTCAACTAGGCTTCCCTGAATGCAGCCATGAAGAACAACTGGGTCCATCAAGAGACGATCGCCAGTTTATGGAAATGGTGAAAGGCACTGTTCAGGTGGTGGATGGTCACTACACCATTGGTTTGCCCATAAAAGAGAAATGTATGCATGCCTGATCATCACAAGCTAGCAGAGCAACGCACCTTGATACTGAAAAAAAGGTTCCAAAGATGCCGTATTTCATGCAGATTACACCACCTTTATGCACAATATCACTTCCTGCGGTTATGCTGAAAAGGTTCCTGCTGATGAGCTGGCATTCAGCCGTGGCAAAACATGGTATATTCCACACCATGGTGTATACAATACACAAAAGAAGAAGATCAGAGGACTTCCGGCGGAAGGACAGAGATGTAAGACGCGTTTCGCAGAGGCTCCTCTGGAATGTGACTTTTTTTACACTCCTATGTTACACTTTTGCTTGCTTTTTGCCGGCGTTAAGCACTAACACCGCAAACTTATTTTTTTTTGCTCACGGTCACTCTATGATGGCAGGCCGAGGGAGAAACGATACTTCTAGAGCAGGCCGCAGCAGGCAACAGCCTTCTCCTGAGCTACAATCCCCAGTTCAGCTAGATGCTAATGCTAACGCCACCCTGTTGCTGAACATGAGGGAGATGATGGACGAAATGCGCTCAGATATCCTCAGTAAGTTTGAAACCACCATCTCAACAGCAGTTAAAAGAGAGATCGTGGCGGCTTTGGAGCCATTAGAGAACAGACTTGCTTCATATGGCGAATCGATCGCGGACCTTGAGCGCTCGGCTAACGCTCAGGACATGGAGCTATCTGACCTCCGAGCTAACGTTAGCAAGCTAACCACCACTGTTGACTCCTTGTCAAAGAAATGTGAGGACCTGGAGGGTCGTTCAAGGTGGAATAATGTTCGCCTAGTTGGCCTGCCCGAGGGCACAGAGGGTCCTCGTCCCACCGAGTTTGTGGCCCAACTCTTACTGGACATACTTGGCCTTGACGACAAGCCTATGCTGGACCGGGCCCATCGCACTCTACGCACCAAACCCAGGGATGGCGAGCCACCTCGTCCACTCGTTATTCGGGTAAATTTATTTCAAGTCCGGAACCAAATTCTACGTCGTGCCGGAGAAGCTTCCCCGCTTTCCTACATGGGCAGGAGAATATCGATCTATCCTGACTTCACCCCAGCGGTTGCTAAGAAGAGGGCCACCTTTGCCATGGTGAAGAGGGAGCTCCATTCCTGCCCAAACATCAAGTTTGGTCTTCTTTACCCGGCAACGCTACGCATCACTCTGCCCGACGGGCAGACCCACAGGTTTGAGGATCCGACATTGGCTTTACATTTTATTGAGAAGAACATTAAAAAGGGAGTCTCTCCTGACACCATTTAGCATGTTTAACATGTTTACTTGCTATTGGGCAGCTACTGTTACTAACCTTGGGGACTATATTTGCCATCTATCCTGGTTGTCCTGTTTTCTTAATGTGTTCACTGAGCTACAGTTTTGATATGACTTTGTTCTCTTGTTTATTCCTGTCATTCCCGATCTTTCCCAATATGACTCATGATGACCACTTGAATGCAGGAATATCTCAGGCAAAAGCTGTAGCATTACAGGTCCCTCACTGTTATGACACAATTGATTGTGAGATGCTGCAAAAGTGTTCTTTATTGCTTACTGTTCATATTACTGTTCGATATGATTGCTTTATGTATTGACTTACTTGTCAGATTGTGTTACCCGGCTTGGTTATAAGGACATTTATCATAGTGTAACGTCATTGATTTAACTATATGTCACAGTTCCAACGCCTAATTTGTGGTAGTTTTTCAGTTGTTAAGTGTAGGCTCTCTCCTGAGCTATAAGAGGTGTGATAGCTTTTTTGTTTAGGGGGTATATTGCGCGCATCCCGTTTGGGGGGATGCTTCTGCAGAAGTCCATGCCGATGGACAGACGGGTGGGAGGGAAAAGGTACATGTTTTTTTATACTTTGTTTCTGTTTTTTCTTTCTTTTTGTCTTGTTTTTTGTCTCACATCAGTCAAGTTTTCACGTAAAGCTTTGCCGCAGATCATTCTTACATAATACTCCTGTTAGCTGTCTATGACCCCATCCAGTGCAACATCATCTAGTGGGTGTGCCATTAGATTCACTAGCTTCAACTGTAGAGGGCTCAATAATCCTATAAAACGAAGCAAGGTACTGTACCATCTTCATGATCTTGGTGCACATGTAATTTTTTTGCAAGAAACTCACCTCAAGGTTCCAGACCATTCTAAATTGAAGAGGGGATGGGTAGGCCAGACTTATCATTCCTCATTTCAAGGCAAATCTCGGGGTGCAGCTGTCTTATTACATAAATCTGTTCCCTTTGTACATTCAAGTACCATCTCTGACCCTAATGGTAGGTTTATCATAGTTGTTGGCCAGATTCATAACACCTGGGTGGTTTTGGCTAACATTTATGCTCCCAACTTTGACGACGATGCTTTCTTTAAACGCCTTTTTCTAAATCTCTCTGATTTCTCGTCACACCACTTAATATTGGGGACTTTAATTGCTGGCTTGGGGACTTTAATTGCTGGCTTGACCCTCAGCTGGACCGTTCCTCCCCCAGAGCTTGTGCTCCATCGAAATCAGCTAAAGTAATCCAGGCTTTTATGGAGGAATTTGCTGTCACTGACATCTGGCGCTTTTTTAACCCCACCAAGAATGAATATTCCTTTTTTTCTCAGGTCCATCACACTTTCACCCATATTGATTATTTTTTGGTTGATAATAGACTGCTGTCATCGGTATCTAACTGTAATTATGACGCTATTGTTATTTCTGATCATGTCCCTATCACTATGAATATATGCTTTAAGAACTTTATTTCTCCACATGCGCCTTGGCGTCTCAATACACGCTTACTTTTAAATGACAAGTTTGTTCACTTTGTCAAACAACAAATTGATTTCTTTGTGAGCCTTAATAAAACACCCGATGTCTCTGCCTCCGTACTTTGGGAGGCCTTAAAGGCATACATCAGGGGGGAAATAATTTCGTACACAGGCTATGAGAAGAAACTTAGGAAGGAAAAGTTGACCAGGCTGACACAACGTATATCTGAACTTGACCGGTTGTATGCTACTCACAAAACTCCAGAGCTATATAAACAGCGCCTCTGTGTACAGGCAGAATTCGATGCTCTGATGACACAACGTACCACTGATCTTCTCCTACAAACAAAGTCTAAGTTCTATGAACATGGAGATAAGGCCAGCAAATTGCTAGCACACCAATTACGTCAGGCATCAGCATCTCGCCTTATCCCAAAAATTCAAACTAATTTATGTATCACCACTGATCCCATGGAGATTAACAATGTGTTTAAGGAATTTTACATGTCTCTCTATTCATCTGATCAAGCTGTTGCTCCTGATTTTGGCAATTTCTTTGAAAATCTGGACATTCCCTCACTCGATCATTCAGCTGCAGAAGAGTTAGAGAGACCAATCACTATTGCTGAACTTAATACAGCTGCTTCATCTCTGCAAAATGGGAAAAGTCCTGGGCCAGATGGCTTTCCCCCTGAATTTTTCAAAAAGTTTTGGCACAAGCTCGCCCCTTTGTTACTGGATATGTTCAATGAATCATTTGAATTGGGCCACCTCCCTCAAACTCTCAATCAAGCCTCCATTTCCCTTCTCCTCAAAAAAGGCAAGGACCCGTTAGCCTGCACCTCTTATCGTCCAATTAGTTTATTGAATGCGGATTTTAAATTGTTATCCAAACTATCAGCACTACGCCTGGAATCCTCCCTCCCCTCTATCATTTCCTTGGACCAAACGGGGTTCATCCAAAATAGGCACTCGTTCTCTAACCTTAGATGTTTGTTCAATGTACTTTACAATGTTTCTTCTTCCAACACACACGAAGCCATTATTTCGTTGGACGCCGAAAAGGCTTTCGACAGGGTTGAGTGGGATTACCTCTTTTATGCTTTGGAGAAATTTGGTTTTAAGAGTAATTTTATTTCATGGATTAAGTTGCTTTATTCTGCCCCACAAGCCTCAATCAGGACTAATAACACCCAGTCAGAATATTTTCGCCTCCATCGCTCTACTAGACAGGGCTGCCCCTTGAGCCCTCTATTATTTGCAATCGCCATTGAACCTTTCTCGATAGCCCTTCGATCTAACCCTCTCATCACTGGCATATTTAGAAACGAGACTGAGCTGCGAGTTTCCCTTTATGCAGATGACCTCCTTTTATATATTTCTGACCTGCCTGTCTCAGTCCCCGCTGCTCTAGCCACCCTTCATTCATTTGGTCAAATTTCTGGCTACAAATTAAATCTAAACAAAAGTGAGATTTTTCCCATTAACCCTGCTGCTAAGATATATCCCCTGGAAAATTTCCCCTTTAAAGTTGCTCTTCATAGTTTTGTTTATCTTGGTGTTCATGTTACACACAAATTTGAAAACCTCTACAAGGCCAACTTTGCCCCCCTACTGACCTGAATTCAGGGAGATTTTGAACGGTGGTCACTGCTCAATCTGTCTTTGATGGCACGTGTCAACTCTGTTAAAATGAATATACTCCCAAGACTCTCCTATTTATTCCAGTGCATACCAATCTTCCTCCCTCAGTCTTTTTTCCATAAACTAGATAACCTGATTTCAGAATTTGTCTGGAATAAGAAGATTCCTAGGCTGCGCAAACAATATTTGCAAAGACCGAAGCCACTGGGAGGGCTGGCCCTGCCAAATCTAAGGTTCTATTATTGGGCTACCAACATCAGGATTCTTAAATACTGGCTTCAATACGATACTTTTGAACCTCCCCGAGCATGGCTGACTATGGAGGCAAGTTCAGCAAAGCCGGTTTCCCTGAAAGCCTTAGTGCACTCTCCTATCCACTCCTCCACTCTTCCCTACACTAAAAATTTTATTGTTAAGACCTCACTCAGAATCTGGGCTCAGTTTAAGCGCTACTTTGGCCTACAGACATTCTCTACTTCCGCACCACTAGCAGCCAACCATGCATTTCTTCCTTCTCTAATAGACAGTGTTTTCTTAAGGTGGTCAAATCTTGGCATTCATAGCTTCAAAGACCTGTATATCAATAATGTATTTGGTTCATTTCAGCAGCTTTCAGACAAATTCTCTCTTCCTAAGCAACACTTCTTTAGATATTTACAAGTCCAAAGCTTTGTTCATGACACCTTTCCTAGCTTTCCTAATCTGCCCTCTGATTCAGCCTTAGATAGTTTCTTGTTACCAATCACCACTCTTAAAGGCTCTATCTCACATATCTATAACCAAATTAATCTTTTACGCTCAGAGCCCTTGGGCCTGATAAAGTCTCTCTGGGAGGAAGACCTGGGGACGGCGATATCGGAGGAAGTCTGGGCAGAGATTTCGACACGGGTACATAAATCTTCTATTTGTGCAAGACACAGTCTTATTGAGTGCAAAGTTGTACACCGCACCTATTACACTAAGGCTCGTCTGGCTTAGATTTATGAGGGTGTAACCCCAGCGTGTGATAGGTGTCAGCTGTCTCCTACAAACTTAATACACACACTGTGGCTTTGTCCCTCTCTATATAATTACTGGACTGAGATTTTTAATACCTTGTCAGAGATAGTTGGAGAGAAAATAAGGCCAAATGCGCTGAGTGCTTTATTTGGGGTTGGCCCTCCTTCCCTCTCTAAGTCCAAAAAGGATGTACTTGCTTTTGCCACCCTGCTGGCCAGAAGATTAATTGTAATTAATTGGAAATCAGCAATACCACCCTGTCACACCCGCTGGATTAGGGAGACCCTTTTTTTCCTCAAGTTGGAGAAAATCAGACTGTCTTTAACTGGTTGCTCCAGTAGATTTGAGAAATTATGGGGTCCATTCCTTCAATTGATAAAGAGGTCAAATCTTCCACTCACCCCCGACTGATACAGCTGAAGTATCTCAGAGTGGTGGATATGTTATCTCTGCTGTGATGGGGATCGTATGCTGCTACTTTGACTTGGGATGTCTGTTATTTTCTCCTTTGCAGTCTACTATTACTTGAATGATGTGCTTGTAGCTAGTTTTTTTTTTTTTTTTTTTTTTTTTTTTTTTCTTTTCTTTTCTTTTCTTTCTAATTGTCTTTTTTTTTTTTATCCTGGTCTTTCTTTTTTTAACTTTTTGCATTTATTTTCCTTATTGTGGTTGTTCTAGTTTCATAAGGTGTTCGGGCATACAGCAATACCCCAGTGACCACTCTGTTTTTCTGTTGTTTTTCTTAAATGAAAAAATGTATACTTCACTCCTTGTAAATGTTTTAATACAACTGTATACATCTACAAAACCCAATAAAAAAAGCTGGGAAAAAAAAAAGAAGAAGATCAGAGTGGTGTTTGATTGTGCTGCATCATTCCAAGGGATGTCACTGAACACACAGCTGCTCCAAGGACCAAATCTTACCGGCTCATTAGTCATAACCAGATTCAGGAAAGAACCCATCATTTTGATGGCAGATAACGAGGCCATGTAATATCAGGTGCGTGTACCAGATGAAGACTGTAACCTGTTAAGGTTTCTCTGGTGGCTAGTGTTGTCATGATACCAAAAATATGACCTCGGTACGATACCTGCCTAAAATATCTCGATACCGATACTGAAACGATACCACGGCGGAAAACTAAAACATCATCAAAAGTAATGGAATTAAATATTAGATGACAGAATGTGAAACTTAAAATGACTTATTTCTTTTTATTTAAACACAGTAAAAAAACAACTTTTTCTGTAAAAGCTGCTGAGCTTTATAGCTACTTAACCTGTTAAAACAACAATGAAATGATTAAGCAGCTGTTTAACTTAGCTGCCAATCTGGTTACAAGCATCTCTGTATCCAAGAAGACAAGTGTCGTCTTGTTTTGTTCATTTGTCTTGTTTGCTCTCAGAGATTATTAAATAACCTGATTTTCGTAGTAGAAAAAAATTAACAGCACGTTATTATTACGTTATTATTCAGCATAAAAATAATGAACATAAATGACATTAACTAAGTCTGGCAATTCATAAAATAAGATAATACTTTATTCATCCCACAAAGGGGAATTTTGCAATTTGCATTTCATGATGATAAAGTTCAAACCCTGGATTATTAGCCTGCAACTACATTAGTGCACTAAAGTGCAACACAATTGACCCATTCTAATAATATAAATTACAATATACATCATAAATTATTGAAAAAAATTTACATGCTATGATTATATTACTAGTACTGACTGACTTAGTGGTGTTGTTGATCAGCATACTTGAGAACACCAGCACATGTAATGGTAAAGTTGATGTTACCAGTGTGAACGTTGTGTTTGCATACAGAGATGTGTGGAACCACATCGGACTGTTAAACAGTTAGCTTTACCCCTGACTGCCTCGTGCAACTCTGATGGTAAAAAAAGTTTGCTTGTCACAAAAAAAAAAACTCGCTTGACTTCCATCCGAGGGATATTAATGCTATCTATCGCTAACCTGCAGCTCTTTGAACTCTTTGAACAAGTCAGCATGTCTGTCAGCTACATGTTTCGCCGAGTTGGACGTGTTGGCTCCATAGGTCATTATAGGTCATCCTTAGTGCCCACATATCTCCACTGATCAACATCTGCTGCTTCCCTGATAACAGAGGTTCTGTTTGCCACAAAGGTATGAAATCTCCTGTTTTCATTACAGATGTATTTAAGGCTGTTGTGCTGTCGGTCCAGAAAACTGACTTCTCCAGCTTAAGTTGCAGCTCTTTCTGTAGCATTTTATCCACTCGAACAGCAAGAACTGCAGCTGTGAGCTCCAATCGAGGAATTGTAGTCTGCTTCAGAGGAGCAACTCTGGCTTTTCCCAAGAGAAATGCAACATGCACTTTGTGATCCCTCTCGAGTCTTAGATAAGACACAGTTCCATGTCCAGCTTGACTGGCATCTGATAAGTGGTGAAGCTGTGCTGTAACAGGATCTCCAAAGTCCCTGGGTTTAATACAGCGGTCCACTTTGAATTCAGCCACCTCCAGCCAACCAGACCATTGCTCAGCAAAGGAATTGGGAATTGCTTCAACACGGATGCGCTCCGACTCTGACTGCCCTTGCACCTGGACGCCACACACCTCGATCACGTGCATGGCCAGAGTTTACCCTACACACGGCTCTTCACTTTCGCCTCTCTCAGACTCCTCGGCATGTGATTACTCCTTTGAGCCTGCGTTCAACCGCAAAAGGAGCGGCACCGAGTGCACTGCGTAAATGAAGGCCACGCGTGGCTCAGAAAGCACCTGCCGCAGGAGCTGGAAGACAAACGAGTCAGCAAGGTGGAGACACTGTGGACGGCTATTTACTATATCAAACACCTGCGGAGCCTGCTGGACTTGAACGCGTCCGGGACGGAGGTGTCACTCGGAGACGCGCATAACTGCGCCGTGTCCGAGTGACACCTCCATCCCACCCGCAGTGTCTCCACCTTGCTGAGTTGTTTGTCTTCCAGCTCCTGCGGCAGGTGCTTCCTGAGCCACGCTGGCCTTCGTTTACGCAGCGCACTCGGTGCCGCTCCTTTTGCGGATGAACGCAGGCTCCAAGGAGTAATCACACATGCTGAGGAGACCGTGAAAGGGAAACAGGAGAGCCGTGTGTAGGGTAAACTCTGGCCGTGCACGTGATCGAGGTATGCGGCATCCAGGTTGACGGGTAGTCGGAGTCGAAGCTCATCCTTGTAGTGTGCTCCGGTGTTATCAATGGAGAGGCCGTGGAGAGCACGCGTGGACATATAAAACAGGCTCCACTAACGCCTCTCTATGAATTAAAAAGGATAGATCATGTTTGTTCTTTGTGTTTTTGAGGCTGGAGGTATGGGGAGTGTGATCCAGGGCGGAGAAGTAGCCCTATCCCTCTCATCAACGTAAATTGTTTACATTATGTTCCTTCCGTCGACACTGTGAATTATTGATATTTGGAAATTGACTCGCGGGCCGCATTGAGTGAGGACAAGGGCCGCATGTGGCCCGCGGGCCGCCAGTTGCCCATCCCTGACTTAAAATGTCAAGCAACTCTGGAATGGAACTAGTAGGACTAATAACTAATTAATAGTTATTATTACTACTATTAATAACTACCACTGCCACATGCTCACGAGTATAGCCTGCTAGCTGGGCGAAAAATCTATGGACTTTTCAGCATTACATCGCTGACTTATATTTTAAACAATAAACACAAAGGTCATTTAATGAAGATAAACAAAGTTGAATGAACTTGGGTTAGGTAGGCGACAAGTAAGCTATAGCCTGGTAATGAAATCAATGAAATCCAAGAATTAACAATAGCTAGCTAGCAAGTAGAAAATAGCTAAAATCTATGGATAATCTAGCTAGCTATCTTTAATCTATGGAATTCATTGATTTCAAATAACTTCATTGATTTACATAAACATATTCATCAAATCAAAAATAAGTGTTAGTTACCTTACCAGAGTAGATGGATACCAACAAAGTATTGAAAGCTGTCAGCATGCGTGTTGGCCTCTTGTCTGCAGTAACTCCCTAGTCAGGTTCCAGGCTCATAGTAATCCTCCAGATTGTAATAATATGGTGATGTTATACATTTTCTGAAACTCCATAGGCAAGTCAGTATTGCAGTATCTGTTTTTTGTGTCTCTGGTGTTCCTAGGTACCACAGGGTTCAAACAAAGAAAATAACTTGGGCGGAATTTGTGGGAAAAAAAAACGTCTAACATCCAATTTACCATGGGGAGGGGGGTTAACTTGGAGGAGGAAATATAGAAAACCAGGGGCCTTATTTGAAGGGCAACCGGTGGATTCTTGTTTGGGACACCTTGAACTTTCAAAAAATGCTGGTTGCCATCTTTTCCTCAAAAATGCCTACAGGGTCACATGATTCTGAAGTTATAGCCCAGTCTATTACGGATTTAAAGCATTGTTTACAGACGGGCTTTGTGGTGTCCGTGGGCTTGCCCTTACTGTCGGCAACGTGAGCAAAATATTTCCATATTTCTCTCCGTGCGTCTGCTTCTTCAACAAGCCTAGGATGGTCGGAAGGAGCACTCATGCCACTTTTAGCCATGCCTGTCTCGCTCTGCTGCGTGACTGTCAGTCACTGTGAAACCACTTGGAGTGCTCGTGCCAGTGGTGTTGAAAGCCAAACTAATTTTGCAGGATCTCTGTCGGAAAGGCCTTGGGTGGGATGACGTCGTACCCACACCCATTGCACTGGAGTGAACAAATTGGATACAGGAGCTCCACCTACTCGAAGATTTCAAGATCAGCAGATGTTTAACCCTTAGGAGTCAACGATCACGCCAGGGTGATCAAATCACGTGACTGATTTAAGATGACGTAGCACCGAGACGGAGCCTCGGTGAGTCTCGGTTCCGACTTTATGTGTTGGTGCGGACTTCAAACTATATACAAGTGTTTAAATTGTGTTGATAGGCCAAGTAAAATCGGAGTTATGATAAATATTGTCTGCCACATTTTTTTGGGGAACATTGCCGTCATGTTTGCTGCGCGTTTGATGCAGGAAGAAGCAATAAACGCAGGCTTTTCTCGCAAAAGAGTCCGCAAGCAGGAAGTGTTTGCAAGCAAAAAAACACGTTCCTATTGGTCGAAAAAGGCACCACACTAACCAATCACAAAATTACATTGTAAATCACGTGATTTGGTTGCTGGGGAACAGGGGGAAGTTGTGGGAGGGATGGTGACAGAAATACAGACAGCGATAGAGATAGCGAGTTTTGAGAGTTGAAAGATTTGTGACATATAGTGTGTTTGGAGTGTATAGTTAGTGTGTTATGTAGTGTTTGGTGTAGTGTGTTTAGTGTGTGGTGGAGTCATTTTTTTGTTTTGTGAGTCAAAACAATGAGGAGACTGCTGAATGTGGAGCAGGCAGGAGAGCTGAGGAGCCCTGACCCTGAGGCATTGCCTGTATTAGAATGTAAATAGTTACATATAACTTTATAAATTTAAAAAACGTATGTACAATTTTAGCAAACAACAGTTTGTATTTGCATTCTATGTAATAAAATTGGTTCGTTAAACTTATTTGTGGTTTTCACAGTCAAAAAAATAACTTTTTCCTACTCTGATTTTATGTTTTTTTGTGATTTTAGGTCCATTGTGTTAATACAGTATGTCAAAATGATAAAATAACTGTAAAATCACACATGTGAGGTTGTGCTGAAAATAATGACACCAAAAAAGGCAAGGTAAATAGTTTTTAAGGTAAAATATAATTAGGGATGTCCATCGGATTGGGGCCGATCTGGGCATTTTCCGCTGATCGGAAACGGCAATTTTGACCTTGGACCCAAGCCCGATTTTTTTTTTTTTTTACGTCAGAGCACAATTTGTGGCAGAATGCAGATGCGTGCGTAACGTTACTCTGGTAAACCTGCAGATACAATGTCTGCAGTGTGGAAATAACTTAAATTACAAAGCGAAAGCAGTCCAACGGCCACATGTAACATCTGCAATACGACCGTTTCATTTGATATGGCATATACAAAACAAACACTCAAAGAATACAACAAGTTCACTTGAGAGTTCAGGCAAGGACACGGAAGCAGCAAACAGTCGCAGATACTTTAAAAAGGAAAGAGAAATATCCTCGAATCCTACCATCTCAGCATAACATTACATTTACTCCACATTCGAGTTACAACGTTGCTCGTATGCGCACTAGTTTCGTTGGTCTCATACAGCAGAGCATGTAATACAGGCAATCGAGGAGATGCTGAACGCGTGTGAAATAGACAGGCAACGCGTCCACATCATTTTAGGTAACGTGAGGAATATGAAATAAGCAGTGGATGATATGGAGGTACAAGCGTGGGCTGCATCTCACACACACTTTAGCTGGCTGTAAACAAGGGTCTGCTGTCACAGTGCAGCGTCACAGACTCACCTGCTAACACAAGGAAGGTGGGGGATAATGTTGTTAAAGCATGCAGAATAAGAGCCATATGAAAGTATATGCTTTGTTTCAACAAAATAAAAAAAACCTACTAAGGAACAGCTTAGATGCAGGTACTTTTTTTCTTAATGCAGCTGTATTATCCAGGAAAATATTAGTTAAGGCTAAGGATCGCATCGGGACTCGGTATCGGCAGAAACTAAATATTAAAGGACTCGGATTGGGATCGGGGTAAAAAAAACCTGATTGGGACATCCCTAAATATAATGGTAAAATCAAAAGTAGTCAAAAACGGCCCATCACACTCTGGACTCCTAAGGGTTAAAGCCTGTGCACTTTGGCAATGTAGCTTCTGCCCATTTGCATCATTTTTCAGACGCAAGTGAGGTGGGTTATGGAACAGCTATCTACCTACTATTGCGCAACACGGATGGAAAGCTGTGCAGCATCCTTGTCATGGGTAAAGCCAGGGTGGCTTCCTTAAAACCAATCACCATTCCCAGACTGGAGCTAACAGCAGCAGTAGTAGCAGCACGTATGGACAGGTTGTGGAGAAAGATGCAAAGGGCCTGGTTTGCTCAGTGTGCCTTAAAACGGAAAAAGGACAAGCATTCTGGAGAGGCCTGTGACGAAGCTCTGTGTGTTGCTAGAAGCAGAAGTCTAGCATCATCGACTGATCATCATCTCTTTCCCTCTCTTTCTTTATTAATCTCCCCATCTTCTTGGAATAAGAAGATTCGATAAAGATTAGGGCTGCAGCTATCGAATATTTTGGTAATCAAGTATTCAAATATTCCATCGATTAATCGGATAAAACATACTTTTGCTTAATTAAAGCCCAATTATTAATATACAATAGAAAACAAGACAGATCACTTAATAATAACAACCAATTTGTTTCCTTTAAGAAAAATTGACATTTATTTAGTATAGATTTTGCAAAGTAGAAAACCGTTTCAAAGTTTCCGATAAAAATAATAAAAATTACTTCAAACTTAACATTTCCTGAGACATTAAATTAAATAAAAATAAATAACATTGTTTCCCAATTATTTTTTCAAAGTATCAAAAATAAAATAAAAAAATACAGATTCTTAATTAAGGAACACCGTTCCAACATAGGAACACCCTTCACTAAACGAACACCCTTCGTAAAAACTAATAGTTTTTTTGCTAATAGTTTTAAGCATCAGATCTTAACAGTATATACTCACTGTTGGAAAGCTGAGACTGTCGTGATTATTTTAAGCCCAAAAAAGTTATTTCCAGACCATGTAATAGCCTTCTAAACTCACCATGACACAACATTAGAAAGAGCCCTCTACCACAAGAAACAAGAATGCCTACATACCTTCGGAGTGTTCCCTTTTTCGACAGCTACAATGTCATGCCACAATTTTTTTTTCATAGTTCACCAAGAGTCCATAGAATGAGAATATCCATGTCATTTTACCCAAAACTAGCTACAAGTGTCGAGCAAGCAAGAAACCTCAGGGTCTTAGCTTTCATTTGAGACCAAGATTATGATTTTAGGTAAAGGGGTTCTCAAGTTATAAGCCTTTGAATCTCAGTAGGCGCTCTTGGAAAAATAGTACCCAAGCAAAACGCACAGACATGCCTTTAGAAAAAAATTTGTGAAAAATAATTTTTTTTGTCTTTTGACTTCAAATTTTGAGTGTAGCAAGCTGAGACCTGTGGCTATGGCCTAATTGTGTCCATAGACATACCTGAACCTTTATATCTTAGTCAGTTTATTGACATTTGAATTCGAAAACCAAAACCTGTGTTCCAACCTCTGTAACTCTGTGTCAGTATGTCAGAGAATCACACTTACACTTCAAGACTTGAGGGTGTTACCTTTCCAATCGTACCATGCACATCCCTGAATCTCAAACTAGTTGGGAGCTGTCATGCTTTTAATTTCGGTATGTCGTTTTGGAAAAAGAACCTTAAAATGGGGGCGTTCATTAAGTGGTTAAACATTGCCTTTAAATTGTGCAACTTCACATTCAGAATCAGAACCAATAGGTTTCAACATAAATGCTTGGCTGTGGACTGGGACTTGGAACAAGAGTCTTACACCCCCTTTACAGTCTCTCTTGACTTGTGTGTGCAAGCCATTAGGAGCACCTGGTTGCAGTGAAAGAGGGTGGGCATATCTACATGTTCAGGGCTGAGGCTTGCCCTCTTCTTTGAAGCAATTTTACCTGCTGCTGAAAACAAACGCTCTGATCGTGTGGATGTGGCCGGAATAAACAGCAGGGACTTTGCCAGCCTCACCAGTGTTGGATAGCGTGGTGCATTTGCTTTCCACCACGTCAGCGGATTATTCTTCTTGGGCAGGGTCTGTTCACCAAAATACATCAAGACCTGTGGTACAGTTTGACAACAAATAAACTATCAAATGTGTTTTGTTTATTAATCTTTTGTAATTTGTATTTTCTGTTTCAGTAGTACACTTTAAATTATGTGTGCTGCCTTATTGTGGAAATTGTTAAAGAAAACCAAAATAAAACATTATTTGTACCTCCTTCTGTACAGCATCATTTGACAGCTGCTCCTCATCTTGTTCTTCATCACTGGTGGTAGAGTCTCAGTCAAGGAACGATGTGGTCATCTTGCCACCATGTGCTGCTGGTGGGGAGTCCTCTGATGGCCATCTCTGTTTTGGCATATAGGTGCTGTTCCAGCGTGTGCAGACATCTTGCACCAGCATGCTCTCTGGTACCCATTTGCTTCTGCTTGACCCTCAACTTTGTGCATGTCAGGTCACTCTTTTTAAAATTTTCAACAAGACTTCTTGCAGCAGCCACACACTTGGAGATAGCCCGTTGGCTTTTCAGATAGTTTTGCACGACCAAGTTGACGGTGTGTCCTGCACATTTCACGATGCCCATTCATGCTTTTCATGCAAAATCTTCGCTGCTGCTATGACATTAGCACCATTGTCATGGATGACGGCCTTGATTTTCTCCGGTGGAATGTGGAATTTGGCAATTACCTCCTCAATCCATTCTGCGAAATTTGCAGCTGTGTGTCTCTCTTCCAGGGGCTTCGTTATCAGGCAGTGGGACACCATTTTCCAATTCTGCAGATAGTGGCACGTCACCCCCATATAAGCCTCTGCTGCAACGCTTGTCCAGATATCAGTTGTGAGTGCCACGCTGTCAGTCTCTTGCAGGGCTTTCTTCATCTTGTCTTTGATGTCTTCATACTTTTTTTTCCCAACTGTTTTGTTTAGAAGGTTCTTGATGGAAGTTCATAATTGGAATAGAAAGCGGAAATCATCGTCTTAAAGCCATCATCCTCCACCATGCTCAGCGAGCGCATGTCTGTGACCAGCATATTTAGAATGCTGTCTGTCAGTACAGCTGCTTGTGCAGAGGTGCAGGCTGGTGCTTTTTGCAGAAACTTGTCCATAAGAGGATGTGATGGTTTACTGAAAAAGAGGTGAAAATAATAATTACTTAATAAATATTTTGAAGGCTAAATGTCTTAATCGAACAATAAACCTTACTGACCCAATATACTGCAACTGAAATTAATAGACATGTGGTATGGTTAATCTCTTAATAGCAGATCTACACGCTTACGAAGTGTCATATTGCGCATTGTGAGCTTGTAGATCAGCTATTTTAAAATAGCTGAAGTATATATAGTGCTGAAGTGGTTACTGTATGTTTTGTAATAATAATATAAATCTACAAAGTAACTGGTAGGTTGTCAATTAATTGTAGTGGAGTAAAAGTACTATATTTGCCTCTGAGATGTAGTGTAGTGGCAAATATATACTGGGTCATGATCATGCATATAAATTTTATTTGAGAAATACACCTTCTAACAGTGAATATGAGCCTGATGTAAGACCAAGGTCAGATACTCCCTTTATAATAACAGAGCTGGAGTGAGTTAGCAACAGGTGACGCCGCAGCCCACCCAAGGCCAAGATAGAGGCCTGGGTGAGACACTTTGCAGCCATTAGGGAAGATATTAAATAATATTAAGATGATAGTCTCGCGTGATCATGACGAGGGGGGTGGTCCAAGAAGGGGCGTTGGTGACACTGACCCCAGGTATAAAAGGGGGTGATCCAGGGAGATTTCTCAGTTGTTCGGGGATACCTAATGGATTTATAACTTCTCTTGGAATAAACACCTTTTTGACTGAAGACCTGCTGCCTCGCCTCTGATTTGGACTTAGGCTCTGGAGTAAATTTTTGGACTTAGTCTCTGGAGCGATTTTGGGACTTAGGTTCTGAGCGGATTTCACCTCTGGTCTGGACTTAGGTTCTGAGTGGATTTCTCCTCTCAGTTGGATCTAAAATCTGGGCTGTTTTTCCTTTAATTTGGATTTTAACCTTCAAGTGGATTTACTGGGCCTGATTGTGGAATAATTTGACGGATAAGGATGGTAGTCTCCCACTACAGTAGTGGAGTAGAAGTAAAAGTGTTATAAATTGGAAATACTCAAGTGAAGTGAAAAATACCTAAAATTGTACTTCATTACTTGAGTAAGTGTACTTAGTTACTTTCCACCACTGCTTAATGTTAGTCACAATTAATTCAGCAATGTTACTTGGACTTAGTAACGTTTATCACACCATGGATTTTATGTTGAATTTACCTTGTCTCGGGTCGTCTGCTCATGTCGTCAAATGGGTGTTTTCTTTCCAGGTGCTGCGGCATTGAAGTGGTGCTGTTATGGTACGCCAGCACCACGATGTTGTCCTTAATTTTTAATTTAAAATGATCCTATAACTTCGACATCTTCTGTCTCTTCCTGTTATTACTTTCGCTTTGCTGCGTTCGCTCATTTTCGCTGTTTTCACTGTTTTCGGTCCCGGCGTCTGCCATTCTGCACAGCAAGACCGTCCACACACGTTACCAAAAGCCCGCTTCCGTCTTCTTCCGCTTTGTAGAAGACGCATAACCTGTGACGTAAGCACGTTGTGTCACACTAAAAAGAATCCGTGCGAAACGTGGGCTTTAAATTTAACTAGAAAAATGGCATTTCCTGCGAAAATACAGTGTGAATGCTAAAAGCTGAAGTCGTTTTGGAAATCTGCTGAATGTACTGGAAAATGCATACAACTATAAAGAATGGTCAAGAATTTGCAGAAAAGGCTGAATTTTTCAAAAACTGAAAAGCTGAAAGGTTTTAGGCTGAAAGAGCTTAAAAAGATGAAAAAAGGCTGTAGAGTAAGAGGGCTGGAAGAGGTTAAATGGTGAAAAAGGGCTAGAGGGTGAAAAGTTAAAGGCTGAAAGAGCTTAAAAAGTTGAAAAAAGGATGAAAAGATGTAGAGTAAGAGCGCTGAAAAGGCTTGAAAAGGTGAAAAAGGATGAAAATGTAAAAAAGTTAAAGGGTGAAAGAGCTTAAAATGGCTGCGCTGGAGCAGGAGCAACCATGGAGCAAGCCAACAAGATTTCCTACATTTCTATGTATGTCTGTGTCAAGTAAAAGATGTGGAATCCAAATCCAGCTGAAGAGAATTCTTTCTCCAGATTTTCCAGCTGCTCTACACTGTAGCAATGATGTCACGCACTCTGGCTCACGCAATACACATGCATTCTTCAGATACTTACGCTGGAGAAATAGCAGAGACAGAGATGAAAATGTCCCCATAAGAATGAATGGGAAAACGCCTCCCGAACCCCTGCGATTTTTAAAAAAAACTGTAATGGTTGTCGCCCAAATATCTATATGTTGGGTGAGAGGAGTCATGGCTGAACGCACTCATGTTGTCTTTTTTTCTGTTGAGTGAGAAATGAGGGCAGAAAAGCGAGAGACAAATCAGGTACTGTCTGCTCTCCTCCAGAAATTTAGCCTCAAAATTAACATTGCAGCATATGGGGGAGCTGCTCGAGTTCTCATCGCTCTCTGGCTTCTACATCCAAAACTGTAAGTCCCACATCTGAAATCAGACCACCAGCTGACACCCAACAAGATTTCCTACATTTCTATGCATATATTGTCTATGTCAAGTAAAAGATTTGGGACCAAAATTAAGCTGAAGAGAATTTTCTTTCCTATCTTCGAAAGCCGCTCTCCACTCTGGCGATGATGTCACCCACTCTAGCCGACGCAATGCACACCCATTATAAAATCAGAAGAGGAGCTAAAAGTTCTTAAAACTAAAACTGCCGTACTTTCAAAACCGTACTAAAGATTTAAAAACTGAAAACATCGCCAATAGTTCAAGGTCTTGAGACTGTTTTAAAGTTTGAATGGTGTCTCTCGCTCAAGGTATGAGGAACAAGTAGAGGTTGAAAGTCAATGAGTTTTGAAGAGGATTTGAAGCTTTTCCCATTTGATTCAATGTTAAAATGTTTTTGGAAAAAGCTGAATTATTGAAAAAGTTGAAAAGCAGAAGGTTGAAAGAGCTGAAAAAGCTGAACATTTGAATATTTGAATGGTTTGAATAGCTGAACATATGCTGAAGTTATAGCATGATGAAATTTGAAAAAATCCCCCATAAGGATAAATGGGGAAAATTTTGCAGAAAAAGCTGAATATTTCCAAAAGTATAAAAGATAGAAAAGCCATCATGTCCTTAAAAAGCTGAACATTAAAATGCCTTTAGCATTCACACTAAATAGTGTGAATTCCTTTTGCATTCACACTTATAAACAAGAACAACAAATAAACAACAAACAAATAGACGAGAAGAACAATAGTGTGAATTCCTTTAGCATTCACACTAATAAACGAGGCTTCGAGGCAGAGGAAATTCCTCAATCATTTTTTGTAATCGAGATACTCGAGGTACTCGAGGAATCGGTGCAGCCCTCAGTGGTCTGAAGTCATACATAATATATATTTGTGTAGCAGCTGTATTTCTGCGTTGTGTTATGTAGTTAGGAAGTGAGACGCACACTGGGGTTGAGCATCTATGGGAGTTTAATCTTCAGAATGAAGAAAAAAACAGGCGTCACACACACAGAGCCACACTGCAACTCTCCACCGCTCAGCTCGGAGCACACACAGCTCTATCACACTAGGTGGTGCAACGCCAAAACAACACCCCAGGGGAACTAAGGGGATACAATTGAAAAACACCGTAGGAACCTTTCTTTTTTCTTATTTTAGGAGGAAAAAATCATTTTGGGGAAGTTCACAACACAAGAATTTTAGGGAAAAATAAATAAACAAAACACAATAAGAAATTTTGACTTGGCTACAAACCCCCCCTGAACTTCACCAAAATATTCAGCAGTGTACTCCCATACATTAAACCTCTGCAACTAAAGAGTTACTCACTTAACTGAGAAAATGACTCACAGGGCTGCGCAACCCTTATGGATACACCCGCAAAAAGGGGTGCCTTATACACCACCTCGTACACTATAACTAAGGTAACATCGCATGTACCTTCTTTTTTTTTTTTAAATAAGGAGTGCAATAACTACCACTACTCTTGTAATACAAGCATCCTTACATACTTGGTGTCTTACAGGGGAGTTATCCTCACAGATGGGGACCTAACAAGATCAAGCTGAATATATTTTCTTCTGTGTCATATTCTGTATTAACCTATCAACAGGTTTCACTAGCCTGCCCACCCTCGTCCTTATCCTAGACATAGCACTGCTCGCTGTGTCAAGGGGGCTGTTGTCACTGGGCATCCCACCAATCACGCTGGACACACTCATTCCCCTCTGGCTCACACTGTCATCCAAATCAACATCTTCGGTTCTTTCATCAGCATCACGATGCTCTGAGGGGAGGCTGGGGGCAGGACTGGCTAAGACCCAATCGGCTGTCCGGTCTCCTGTGACATCCCAGCGGGCATCTGATGTAAATATAACATCAAGATGACATCAAACATTGATATCAAAATTGCATCCTGATTTGGTCAAAAACGTAAATCAACAGTATGTCAAACTTTGACATCAATTTGATTGATGTCAAATAATGATGAAATTGATGTTATTTTGACATCGTTTCAATGTTAAAGTTCTTTAAACTTTCAGCCAAATAATGATATTGATGTTATTTTGACATCGTTTCAATGTTAAAGTTCTTTAAACTTTCAGCCAAATAATGACATTGATGTTATTTTGACATCGTTTCAATGTCAAGCTTTTGCGGAAAAAAAAGAAAATTAAAATGCACAGATGGAAAGATCCCACACACACCATCTTGTATTGCAAACAGAATTGGCTTAATCTAGACTTGGTCTCACAGGATCTTCATCAGGATTAAAAACTGAACTACAATAGTTTCCCACATGGGATTCTCTCTCAATGATCAAGCGTACATGTATGAACAAAACATTTTATTGTATACTTTTGCAAACAACCTAATATCAACAAACAAATAAAAATATCAAAACAATACCAACAAATCAGTGCGCCTATGCATCAGGTTCAGTGGTCTTGCGGCCACCACCACCTTTTCAATCAGGCACTGACCGCAGATAGGTCCCCATCCGTAACTCAATGGCAGCCTCACTGGCTCCAGGCTGCGACTTCTCGGACGGCATCTGAAAAAAGGACATTTTACAAGTGTTGAGTAAAGTCAGTTTTTTGTTTGAGGATCAAACATTTATCAAAATAACTTATTTCAGCTACATATGGCAAGTACTGTATTGACCCGAATATATAAAAAAGTGGGGTCGTCTTATAATCGGGGTCTAACCGTTGACACATGCTGATAGTTGTCTGGGGTCGCTACACGACCACAACAGCAGAGGGCGCCAGCTTATTGTAGAGACGACACTGACACTGTGGCTCGGGTTATCTGTCAATCACAGCGGAGAAGAAGTGACAGGAGATGAAAAATGGAGAGACGCGGTGATTTTACGGAGCAAAGTGGATCAAAAGTGGGGCAAGTTAACAGACATCTGAGGCGGAGCTATGATGCTAATTTTAAGATAATGGTGATCAATGCAGCGGAGGCGCCAAACAACTGTCAGCCAGCCAAGAAATATGGAGTTACGGAGTGTAACGTCCGAAGATGGCGGGTCCAAAAAGACCGTCTGAAAACGCTAACAGTAAGAGAAAAGCTTATCGTGGTCCTCTAAGTGGCCGCTTCCAAGAGATTGACAGGAGGGTATGTGAGTTTGTTATTGAGAAACAAATTTTGGTTATCAGAGTCTTTTTCTGAAGTCTTGAAAAGAGGGGTCGTCTTATAATCAGGGTCGTCCTATATTCGGGTCAATACGGTATGTCAAAATCCTAGGTCGTGCAAAAAAAGAAATTCTACTTACCAATCATGACCTTCCAAAGGATCATTCTTCTAAAGGCACCGTTGCCACCACCACCGTCCAGTCCTGCCATGATCTTATTTGTAAGGACTCTGTCAAACACATACACATAAATGCTATTAAATCAAGGTTATTACTTTATTGTGATCCCTATTAACCTCAGTTCCACTGCTGCCATTATTCCTGGGGTCTGATTATATAAAAGTTTTACAAAAACATAGAAAAGAAAAACCAAAAAAAAAAACCATAAAGGTCAGGCCAGGTTACGTGGAAGTATACCAACTTTTTACTTATTCATACAATATGTTTCTGTTGCTGTGAGTGGAGTGTCAAAAACAAGGAAGCAAAACTCTTCACTGTGATACTTGTAACTTTCACAAATGAACCAACACCACACCAGAAAGACATTTCACATTTAACCACATTAAACTACATCCAATGATGAAATATAAACTCCACAGACAAACAGAAACAAGGTAAAAGTTGGGAATGCCTAAATCATTTAAAATCAAAGGCTGTGATTGTTCTTTTGGGACTTGGGGGGTGGCACACTATTGGCTGTTGACCAGTCTTCCAGGATTAACAGATAAAGAACAGGACTAACCTCTTCATGACGTTGACAACATTTTCACGAATGCCGGCTCCACCATCTTCATCATTTGAGTTGTCTGAAGAAATAATTTTCCATACATTATATTTAAATATGCACACACACGCATTATTTTGAAAGGGACAACTTTGGAGTTTGGATTTTTAACATCCACAAGGATGGATAGATATATGATGATAGATCAATAATAGATAGATGACAGATGATAGATAGCTGATAGGTGATAGATAGTTGACAGGTGATAGATGGCTGATAGATGACAGATAGATAGATGATCATACCAGTAGGCTCCCCGGGAATAATGTGGGCGGGGTCTCACAAAGTTGTGGAACTCGACCATGATGGGCTGGTGGCCAGACCAGGAGCTGCAGGAGATATAAAAATCAAAACTGAACAGTTTCAAAATTGTTTTGAAAATAGCAGATCTACAAGCTCATAATGTCTTGTGCAGCAAACACTGTTTCCACCTTTGACCCATTACCATTTTATGCATGTGTGCAAAAAGTGTTGCTATTTTGAGCCATTTGCAATGAAATTTCATTCATATGTGCACCTGTGCGGTGTGTATTTTGAATGACAAAAAAGATCTATCCATTTATAGTCTTACGACGAAGAATTAATATTTGAGAGAAAAATAATAGCATACCGAGTCCGATCAAGCCGCATATTTGATATATTTTTTGCTCAACGGCGCAGCATGAGAAAAGTGCCGAAAAAAGAGCGGGAGGATGAATAACTAAACAATTCCCCACCGGGAAATCGCAAGAGTGGGCTGTGTGCTTTGCCCCGTGACGAAAAACAATGGAAAGCTACACCAAAAATAAGCCTAGCCTGCAGGGCAGTCCCCCCCCCCCCCCCAAAAAAAAACTCTGGTTCTACTGATTCACATGAATGACCCAATTGACCAAGAAAACGGCGATTGTCGCAGAAAAGCGACAAGTTTGCAGGTATGTGTAGGAAATTTCAGTTTTTCGCATCTTATGACGCGAAAAATTAATATTCTGACGAACTAAATAATAGCATACTATGACAATAAATATACCACACAAGTAAAAATTACACTGCATCAAATGTACAGGATTTTATCAACATCTGAATGCACATTTATTACCAAAAGCAAAAATAGTCAAGTATGAAAATGCTTCCTTTTCTATTTAATCAAGGCAGGTTGTAAACATGTATCATAAAAGTATGATTTTTTTTAACTACATAAAAAAACCAAAAAAAAAACCCCACAGGTAATCAGATTTTATCAGACAAACAAACACAAGGAGAAACGTGTTGGCGGACAGAAGGGAGTATTAAATACTAGCCACAAACTGAATAAGTAGATAGATAAGAAATAAAGCTTTCAGCTTGTGTTAATGTACTTGTATAAAAACAGAAAAAAAAAAAAAAAAAAAAGAAGTCATTTTTTTTAAATCCCAAAATTGAGACTGTAATGTCTCCTATTAGAAATAGGACCTGTGTAAAGAATCTATGCATGACAGTACAGTTCGCACTGGGAGACAAAATGGCTACCGTTCGCGCCGCAACCGAACAAAAGGCCAAAAAAACAAAGTCACCGCTGTTAGCTTAGAGCGCGGCCTAATGTTTTAGATAACAGTTACCAGCCGAGTAGCGCCGCTAGCTCGCACCGGGGGAGAAAATGGCTACCGTTCGCGCCGCAACAGAACAAAGGCCAAAAAGCAGTCACCGCTGTTAGCTTAGAGTGCGGCCTAATGTTTTATATAGCGCCGTTAGCTCACACCGGGAGCTAACGGCAGTTAGCATGGCTACTCGGAGCTGAGCTAACAGCTCCACTACTCAGTAATCCGCAGCCAACTACCTCCGGATTAATATTGCTTAAACAGACCAACCATAAACAATTACATTTATTTTTTTCGAGTAATTGTGATCATGAGAGAGATAGTAATACCTAGCTTCAATAAAATCAACTTATATTAACTAGTTCAGTATGCTAATGTTAGATATGACACGTACTTACCTACGATGAGGTCAAAGGGTATCGTGCAGCAGCGCCGGGCCGGACCAGTGGTTTATATTAAGGCCAAAAATAGATGCAATCACAACTGTCCAATCAGAGTCCTCCTGTGTGCCTGTGATCTGTATCCGAGGTGATTTGTCAAATGAGATGGCTGATATCTGTGCACTGTGCACTTGACACAGACACATATGCGCTGTTCGCACATTCGACTCCAGACGATCCCTGCACGATTCATGATTTATATTTATTTTTATGAATGTATTAAAATTAGGGCCGGGACTCGATTAAAAAAATTAATCGAATTAATCAGAGGCTTTGTAATTAATTAATCGAAATTAATTGCATTTTAATTGCATATAAATATTTGACCTGAGAAAAGTGAGAAGCAATTTTTTTCACATGGATTTTAGTATACCATTGAATAATGACCAGAGATGGACAGAGTACTCGACCCCAGTACTTGAGTAAGAGTACAAATACCACTGGTCAAAATTTACTCCGTTACAAGTAAAAGTAGCTCAGTCGACATGTTACTCGAGTAAGAGTAAAAAAGTTCTTGCTTTTAAAGGTACTTAAGTATCCAAAAGTACATGCTTTTAAATTTACTTTAAGTAAAAGTAAGAGTAAGAGTAAATTTCTTATTTTTCACATCAATGAATTACTATAATTTTTTCTAAATGAATTTAAGGACCTTTTAACTCTTGTTTCTGAGAATTAACTCTTTGAAACCACCTGCACTGATGTGCTTGCTTTTAGAACCACAATGTTATATAGAGCCTGCAGAAACACCTATAAAAACAAATAAAATGAATGGGATCACAGGAGGACAGCACAGTGATGTTGATAGGTTTTCAATGTAGTGAGTCCCCGGGACACACAGGTGGTGAGTTGAGTGGGTCCCTGGGAAATTTAATGGGTCCCGACTCCCCAGTTAAAATTTTTTATTTCTTTCTTATATTATTCTCTTTCTTGAATTTTATTGAGTGTTAAACTCCTTTGATGGTGGTATGATATGGTTATAATAAACGGATATATTCATGTATGTTTATTGCAAAGCAACTGTCACAGTGGCATGACACATGACAGTCAAATCAAACAGCATAGTTGTAGCAACATAAATAGCACCAAAATAAATTACTAAAATTCAAATAGTCTGCTGACCTGTGACCGGTGTAGTAAGCTTTTCAAAAGTGCGGGGGATGGATGTGGTGGTGGTGGTGGTGGTGTTTTTTTTAACACAATTTTGGGTCGGGGGGGGGTGATGATAAATGACACTAATATTAAATCTGTGTCTATAATAACCACACCCTGACATGTAAATGTGACATCTGTCTTGATTCGTTTAAATAGAAGCCTACTGAAACTGTACTTTTTCTTTTTTTACCATTAAATGATATTTTATACATTATCATATTTTATAATGTTCTGTCATGGAGTATGTCACTTCACTGCTAACAGAAAAGAGAGCAGCTCACTGCCAGTTGCAGCTTCTGATCTTGATCTGCAGTCTTTGTTAATTTTTTGTCATGATTGTTATCATTAGTACTTAGATTATCAAAAACCACAGTTACATGTCAGGATGTGGTTATTATAGACAGATTAAATATTTAACTGTCATATGTCATCACAGTAACAGCGTTACATACATTAGCAGCTGTAAACACATAAACACATTATACAACACATCATGTGGTTTGGTGTCGACCTGTTTACTGAACGTATCAGGAGTAATCAACGTTTATAATCATCAGAGAACGTTGCAGACATTGTTTTTGGTGCTCTCCGTTTCCAGAGAATTCACAGAGAAGCTGGAGAAGTTTGTGACATTTTCAACCCAGATTTTTGTGTGGAGGGAATTAAACGCATGTCCTAAATAAACACCTGGTCTGTTAAGTGGTTGAGACAAATAAACGCCCGGCTATTATTTGGTATTTTACGGCAGATCCCGCCTCATCAGCACGAGCTGAACAATAAATCTAACTTAGCAAGAGAGGCGGGGCTTAAGGCAGAACAGCTAATCATCAGCCGGTCAGTCCCAAAGCCGGTGTCATGTTTGAAGCAGCAACAGGAGAGGGGGGGGAGAGGAGGCAGCTGCAGCGAGAGCAGACTAAACGGCTGCAGTAAGGCGTTTGTGCAAAACTGCAGAAAAACTGCAGAAAAAGTGTGGGTGTTGAACCCTCTCACCGGGAAAAGTGTGGGTGTTAAAACACACACATCCCCCACGGGTGCGACGCCCCTGGTTGAAAGGAAATCAGCGGTGACGGGCTAGTTGTTTTGGTAGCGGCTAAATTAGGCTGTCGCGATACTTTGTACAGGGGATCACGTTTGCGCCGAGTAGATGCGCAGAGGGTTGAAACAGCGCTTGTCCGGTCTGCTAACAACAAGGTTTCTTTTGCCAGTTACTGTGATTAAACACGAGCTGTTTAATGTTCACAATGTATCGTTTTTCATGGGAAAAATGAGGTGCGTCCCCGGGACGCATGGATAGTGAGTTTAGTGCGTCCTTTCAGATTTTAATGCGTCAGGGACGCAGGACGCGTACCTAGCAACATCACTGCAGCAGATGTTGCAGATGCAGATGTTTATTAACAATCATGAAAACTGTAACCAAATGAACATGCACCGTCCAACTAACTCTCTATCATTTAGCTAAGTTGGGAACTGGAACCCCCTCAAAGACCAATGTTGTCCCCAGACCACTGGTTGAGAATCACTGCTTTACAAAAAACTACATCTGATGCAGCCATTGTCGCGGTTTTGTGTTGACAAACACAGTCGAGAGCGTGGCTACTTTGCTGGTATCCTTACGGGGAGGGATGACGTATATCCGCTTTAAGTAGATCCCAGTGGAGAGCGTGCACTGTGATAGGTTTCCTTCTTTGACAAACACAGCTTGTGTCCAATAGTATTTTAGAAAAAAAAAAAAAAAAAAAGAGCAGACCTGAAAGTAACGAGTACTTTTCAGCCTTCCTAGAAATTAACTCGAGTAAAAGTAAAAATATTTGTCTTGGAAATATATTCAAGTAAGAGTAATAAGTACCAAAGAAATCTAATACTCAAGTAAAGTACAAATCCTCTGGATATGTACTTAAGTACAGTACTCAAGTAAATTTACTCCGTTACTGTCCACCACTGATAATGACTGAATACAGAAGCTTAAGCAACAAAACATTGTTTTTGTTTTGTCAAGACCAACAGACCAGTGCAATTTTTAAATATTTTTTTGGCCTTTTATGGCTTTATTGACAGAACAGCTGAAGATATGACAGGAAACAGGGAGAGAGAGAGGGGGAGTGACACGCAGCAAACGGACCCAGGCCGGGAGTCGAACCTGGGTCCGCTGCAGAGCCTCAGTACATGGGATGCGCGCTCTTCCCACTGAGCTAAACGCTGCCCCGACCAGTGCAATTTTTGCCATAAAGTCCAGCAATAGCATGCTCTTATCTACACTGCCATCCGTCTGCTTTTGAAAACAAAATTTCCCATCCACGGGGCCAACCAAAGCAGTCTCATCTGCTTCTTCGTTCATTGTTGTTGTCTGAAGTCATGAACGTTAGTTGGTGCTCCAGTATAATCGGTACCCCTGAAACTCTTCCAGTGAGAAACGTTCCGCGGTGCAAAAATAAGTGCGATTAAAATGCGTTAATTTTTTTAACGCGTTAATTTTTGTGTCATTAATTAATCGTAATTAACGCGTTAAAGTCCCGGCCCTAATTAAAATATAATACATTTAAAAAAAAAATGATGTTAATTAGAACACTTAATTAACAATATCAATTAATTAATATTGAACTATTATATTATATATTATTAGATAAATAACATAAAACAATAAATGTTTTGTTTATTTTTTCTTATATCAATATATTATTTGTATTTAATATTTATAATTATTTATTTAATTAATGGATTATAATATAATACATTAATCAAAATGTTATTATGAATTAATTAATATTATTAATAAGATTAATACCCTTAAAGTGTTTTTCTACACAAATTTAAGCCAGCGTTCCAGTTTGTTTTGTTTCAGCTGATGGAGTATGAAGAGATGTTACAGTGAGAATGAGTCAAATACTCTGAATCAAACTGAGAAATTCAATAAATCTCAATAGCCTATATCAATGATTGTTTGTGAATTTAAATGCAGTTTTTTCGTGCAAAGAAAAAAAAATATAAATCCACAAACAACATATCTCGACTCCAACGACTCGGACCAGAAAATTGAAAAAATGTTTTCCTGTCCCATGGGGCGAATGTGCGTGACTTCAGCTGATGTCAGTTTAGATGTATTTTGTCCATTGAATATTTAGATTGAAAGTTTAATAGTTGCAGATTGACAGTCTTTTGTCTGTCATCCCTAAAGCATAAAAAAAAACCCACACCCAAATTCACAGCATTTTTATTGGGACATCAATTTGACATCTATTCAACGCCATGTTTCTAGATATCAAATCAACGCCAATTTGATGTCAGGTATTGAGCAGCAACGTTGGTTTGATGTCAAATATTTTGACTTACGAAATATAACGCAGTAACCCGATGTGGGATCGATCCCTTTGTTGAACCTCTTTACAACCATAAGGATGTCAAAGCTCCTGTAGGCTATTTATGATGGTAGTCAAAATCTTGACTAATTTTCAATGTCAAATTGACCTCAAGGTGCCCGCTGGGATCCCTTGTCAACACCTCCGACACCTCGCTTCGCGTCTCATCACAGCTTAGCTCAGTTGACTCGGCAAATGATGGTTCATCCTCATCTTCCAGTTCAAGTGGCAAGAAGTTTGCATACAAGAGGAGATTGCGATGCACTACCTTTTCATGCCCACTGGTGGTATTCTTGACACGGTAGGTGTGACACTTTGGGTCCCTTGCAACTACCACATACGGAGTAGACTCCCATTTGTCCACCAGCTTCTTACTCCCTCTTTCACCTTTATTAGCCAGCAGAACTTGATCTCCCTCCTTAATGTCATGACCTTTGACCCTCCTGTTATACACCTCAGCCTGCTGTTGCTGGCTGGCGACAGCATTGACTTGGGCAGATGATAATGCCTCCCTCAAGTTCTCCCTCAACTTTAGGACGTATTTGTCATAATCGGCGACATCACAATCCCTCTCCACGTTGTGGAACATCACGTCGACTGGGAGTCTAGGGATCCTTCCATACATTAAGTAGAACGGAGCATAGCCTGTCGACTCGTGGGCCGTGCAGTTGTAGGCGAAGGTCAATGTCTGCAACATCTGGGGCCATTTCTGCTTTGATCTTGGAGGTAATGCTCTGATCATGCTTCTTAGTGTCCGGTTGAAGCGCTCAACAATGCCATTCCCCATGGGGTGATATGCGGTCGTCCTCGATTTCTTCACTCCAGCGATCAGCAACAACTCTTGGATCAGCTGGCTCTCGAAGTTAGCTCCTTGGTCGGAGTGGATTCTCTCCGGGAATCCATAGACACAGAAGTATCTGTCCCAGAGTTGGCGAGCAACTTGCTTAGCTGACTGATCGTGACACGGGAAGGCATGAGCCATCTTAGTGAAATGGTCAGTGATGACCAGAACATCCACATTCTTCCCTGCTGGAAGCTCAGCCGACCAAAAGTCGATACAAACTATTTCAAGCGGGCTTGTTGTCTTGACACTTCGGAGAGGAGCTCTGCCTTCTGGTTCCGGTGTCTTGCTCACCACACAGCGCTTGCAGCACCTGACATACTCCTGGACATCTCGTTCCATACCAACCCAAAAGAACCTCTGTTTTGCCAAGGACAGGGTTCTGGACTGTCCTTGGTGTCCAGCTTCGTCGTGGATGCCTTGCAGAGCCTGCTTGACCAATGCTGCAGCAACAACATACTGGTAGCGCCTTTTCCCAGTCAGTGAGTCTTTAAGCACTCTGTACAGGATGCCATCCAACATCTTCAGCTTGTCCCACTGCTTTAGTGTTTTCTGAACTCTGAGAGGCTCATTGACTCGCTCCCTTCGAGATGGCCTCCTGCCACGTGTTACATAGTGTATGACTCTCATTAGCACAGTGTCTTCCTGTTGCTTGTCCTGGAGCTCTTTGAGAGAATACAGGTAACGCACTTTGGCCTGGTGGGGTGAGCTTTTGCATGTCATGGGCTAACCAGGAGATGACTCTCCCCTTCGACCCCTCCTCCCATTCCATTTGGCCGTCCAAGACTGCTGTCACTTCCTCACTGCTCATAGACTGACATCCCACCTCAGGCTCACACTGTTTCACCTCTTGACAGTTTGTACTCAGCCGGAAGACATTCTGTATGGAATCGTCTCTGACGTGTTGTGCCTCTTCCAGCAAGACTCTGGCTCTGCCACGATTCTCTCACTGACACGTGTCTGTATGAATGGTTGTCTGCTCAGAGCATCGGCGATGACATTCTTGCTGCCTGGGATATACTGGATATTAAAGTTGTATGGCGCCAACTTCGCCACCCACCGCTGCTCACAAGCGTCCAGCTTGGGCTTTGTGAGGATATACGTGAGTGGGTTATTATCTGTCCAGACAGTAAAAGAATGCCCCTTCAGCCAGTGGCCACAAACGGCCCATTTGAGGGCGAGGAACTCCAGACGGTGGGCTGGGTACTTGGCCTGTGCACGAGTCAGGGACTTGCTCGCAAAAGCAATAGGACGTGCCTTGCTCCCTCCCTCAGGGACTTGAGAGAGTACGGCGCCCAATCCATCCAATGAGGCGTCTGTTGAGAGGATGAATGGGCGACTGAAGTCAGGATGGGCTAGCACTACAGAACTCAGCAGAGCAGCTTTCAGCTGGTTAAATGCATTACTTTGTTCTTGAGTCCAATCTCTTGGGCTGAGTCTCTTGAAGTGCATAGCACGTCTTGCGTTGGCCCTGCCTGTCGCAGCAGCGGTCAGGGCGAATAGAGGCTTTGCCATGCTGGAGCAGTTTTGTATGAACCTCTGGTAGTACATCACCATACCAAGGAAGGACTTGATTTTTTTTGCTGAGGGCTTAACCCCATACTCCATCATCAGGTCCACTTCACTCATAGCAGTAATGGCCTGCACTTTCTCTGGGTCGGTGGCGACCCCATTCTCGTCAATGATGTGACCCAAGAACTTGACACGCCGCCGAAGGAAGTGACACTTCTTTGGGGCCAACTTCAGCCCGTGCTCTCTCAGCCGACCAAAGACCATCTCAAGCCTTTTGATGGCTTCATCTTCATATGGGGCGAAGACTAGCACATCGTCGAGGTAGCACAATAGCGTCAAGAAGTTTTGGTCTCCAAAGATGTTCATCATGAGGCGCATAAAGCTCGCTGGACTGTTGCATAGGCCTTGTGGTAATTGATTGAACTCGTGGAGGCCTACCGGTGTGGTGAAGGCCGTAAACTTTTTGTCCTGTTCGTGCATAGGGACGTTATAGAACCCCGATGTCAAGTCCATGGCACTGAATACCGCATTTCCCCCTAGTGCGGCCAAGCAGTCAGCTTGGTGGGGTACTGGATGGGTGTCCTTCACCGTGCGGGCATTAAGCCACCAGTAGTCCACACAGTTAGCAAATCTCCATTCTTTTTCCATACGAGTACCAGAGGAGAGGCCCACTCACTGGATGATTTGCGTATTATGTCCTTCTCTTCCATTTCAGAGAGAGCTTCTCTTAACTTCTGGTACTGGCCTGGTGGAACACGGCGGTATGGTAGTCGGAATGGGCGGTCATCTGTTAGGTGGATTCTGTGGACGAAGTCCTTGGCGTGGCCACAGTCCAGTTTGCCCTTGGAAAACACGTCCTCATACTTCTGTATGAGCTCCACCAGCTGACTCTTCCAGAAGGGAGATACTTCACACGAGTTGATATCGATTTTATCCAGTCCGAGACTGTTAAGTTTGTCCTGGAGGGTAGGAGCTACAGGGGTGCTACAGGCATGGTCTGTGCCCTTCTGCGTGCTTTGGTTTTGTGCCCTCAACTCTGTGTCATGGGCGTGGTCCATGTTGAGCTCAAAATCTTCCAGAGCCACACATGGCGAAACATCAGCCAGCTTTGTGTTCCTTCTCAGTGTTACAGGCTTGTCACTTGTGTTCACAATTTTTACTGGCACCCACCTGTCACCACTCATTGAGGCCACGGTTCTCCCTACGATGATGTTTCTCTTGTGTGACTGGGACTTTGACGGCTCCACTACTATGGCACTTCCCTGAGAGACAGGAGCAACACCAGGAAGCTTGCCCCACACTATGTGCTCATGTCTGGGCGTAAGTGTCACAGCATTAGTGAGCTTTACAGTTCCGATGGTGTCTGGAATCACGTCGCCCTTCCATCTTGTTATACCTGAGAGCATACTTAAGAACTGTTCAATGCCTGACTCACCAGAAGAGTCCGCTTTGCTCATCACACGCCAATAGCTGGGGTTTTTCTTGAACTGACGTAGCAGGTGTTTGATCACATTGCTGCCTACTATCATCTGGTCACATTGGCCTGGTACAACCAGTGTGGGCACGCTCATTTCCTGTACATAGACGCTCAACTTTAACTGATAAATGCACTTGGGCCGCACTTTCACGCCGCCACAGCCCACCAGAACGATATCCTCATTGGATTGAGTGCTCTCTGATAGCAGTCCTGCTTTATGGAGTTCCTCTTCAGCACCTTCACTCATTGTGCAAGCCATAGAGCCACTATCAAGCAGAGCCTGCAATCCAATTTGGTCATTCACCAGCATGTCAGTGTAGAATAAATCGTCTGCCTTCTCAAGCCTGTCTATGTTTTGGCAAATGATGATACTGTCGTTCTGAGCAGACTTGCAGCTTTCTTCATACAGGGAGCATAAGTCTTCTTCTAGTTTGAGGGTCTGAAATGGTGCACTCACACTTTGCCCTCCGGAGTGTGAGTGACTCCGTTTCCCTGGTCGGGCGTGCGGCTCTCTGGCTGGGTTTGGTGTGGCGTGGCTCTTGTACAGTCTCTTTTCTGGTGACCGAGTTCCAAGCATCCACAGCACCTTCTCTCCTTCATGCAGTGTTCACGTGTCATATGAGTCTTCTCGCCACACACACGGCAGGGTGAGGGGCGTGACCACTGGGTCGGCTGTTGGATTGGTGAGGCTGTCCTGGCCAGGAGGCTTTCCAGCATGCTCAGCACTCTTTCTAATGCCCCCGCTTCTGGAGTGGTGACTGCACTCTTTTTAGCCTGTGCAGTGGGTTCTTGAACACTGGCTCTCATTGCAGTTAACTCCTCTGTCACGGGGCTGCAAGTAGCTGTTGCTGCCGTTGCCACCACAAATCTCTCCACTGCAGAGGGCCTCTTTCTTGTCCGATGTTCCCTCTGGTGCTCATCGATGGCCTCTTGGACTTCCATAGCTGACCATTTGCTAATGGGCTTATACCTGAACACACTGGAGAGGTCAGAGTTGGGGCAGTTCCGAATGAACATCATGGCAACTTCCACGGACATATTCTCAATCTTCCCTCCACTCTTTTGCAGGTGTCTGTCAGCGTGTTCAGCTGCTGTATTTAGTCGCACCCAGTAGTCCACCGGACTCTCATCCACATTTGGGTGAGTGGCGTAGAAATCAGCCAGTGGTAAGCTGGACATGGGGCAGTCACTGAAGTATCTTCTGAGGATGTCATATATTACTTCAGGGTGTGCTGCCTTGTCAGAATTACTCTTCAGCCCTACCTTGACGATGTTCTTTGCTCGCCCCAACAGGTGACTGAGGATATCATCCGCCTGCTCCCCAGCAGAGCAGCCCTTTTTGCGCAGATTTGTGTTCATCACATCTATCCACTCTTGGATGGTGTATTTGTCTGTGCCGTCTCCTCTATACACCGCTGGTTCCTTAGCATCTGTCTTCACCACAACACTCAGTCGGGACATGTCAGGTGTGAATGGTGAGGGATCTAGCAGTGGGAGAGAACTAGGAGGTGGGAAGCCTCTTGTAGGGGCAGTTGTCTGGTTGGCTAAAAGGCGATTAACAACAGAGTCACCAATCTGGGTCCCTAGCTCTCCTAGCAGGTCACGTATCTGCCCTAGGGTGTCACTATCAGTGGTGATGGGAGTGGAAGACTTGGGCTTTGCTACAGGTGTGACATTATCGATGCTCAGACTAGACTTGGGCTTCACTACGGGCGGAAGGGGCTCTGGCTTCTCTACAGACGGGACTTCATCCATACCTAGATAACTACCGAAGCTGGGCTGCCCTACCCACTCTCTGTCTGAGATATCTGCGTATCTCCAGCCTCTACCCCTCCCAATACTGGAAACTGGAGTAAACTCCATGGCAGTTTAAATGTACTCAATAATACAGTGCAATGATTACAGTGTGATAAATACAATATGATCAAACAGTTAGTTGTTTAAAACCAGTGTGGAAATGACCAGCCGTTGCCAAATTAAGAGGGAAAATTTAGAATGGAGACTTTTTTTTTTTTAGTATAGAAACAATGTCCACAGTCCTCGGATTCTTCCTGCGCACAGCTCGATACACTTACTTGCTCGCAGCTTGACCTCGGCGATCTGCAGTGGCTGATCTGAAGGATCCGGGTCACGGCACCATTTGTAGCAGCTGTTTTTCTGTGTTGTGTTATGTAGTTAGGAAGTGAGACGCACACTGGGGTTGAGCATCTATGGGAGTTTAATCTTCAGAATGAAGAAAAAAACAGGCGTCACACACACAGAGCCACACTGCAAGTCTCCACTGCTCAGCTCCGAGCACACACAGCTCTATCACACTAGGTGGTGCAACGCCAAAACAACACCCCAGGGGAACAAAGGGGATACAATTGAAAAACACAGTAGGAACCTTTCTTTTTTCTTTTTTTAGGAGGAAAAAATCATTTTGGGGAAGTTCACAACACAAGAGAAAAATTTTAGGGAAAAATAAATAAACAAAACACAATAAGAAATTTTGACTTGGCTACATTTGCATATCATGTTTAATTTATATCGCAAATGTATGTATATTCATATGGACAGGCATGTATGTCTGAAGGCGTATAGATATCTATATCTGTCTTTTTTATTATATTAAATTCTGTGTAAGTGTATTACACTAGGACAAAAAACAGTGTTCCCTTTGTCTTAATTGATTTGAAAAGACATTTGCACCCTACATGCATGATCGAGCGCATGCACCCAGTTGAGACAGGGTGCCAACTTTCAGCTTTTGGTTTTAAAAAGGGTGTAAATAACATCTTATCAAATTAATTTGCCATCTCAGGGCTATTTACGCTGCATGAGCTATATGGATCCATTTTATTTTTTTAATGCATTAAATCAAGTCCCCTGCTACTGTAGTTACTTAGGAGAATGCAGCAATGCTGTTTTTGGAGGGAGATGGTGACTGAACTTTACTTCGGGGGTGAACTGTTCCTTAAACTGTCATTTTTCTATAAAATACTACATAATGTCTGTCGTAACTATATTTAGTAATGAATACTTTCTCCATACACGAAGACCTTTGCATTCTGATTTAAATGTATTCTGTACTTTGTTTAATCTTCATCTGTAGTTTGGTAATGAATAATTTATGGAGCAGTTCTTTCGTTTCTTTTGCCGTTTCCTGTTTTGTGCTTGGTCTACTTAGACAAGTATGTGATGAGACCCATCTAAACACCAATATCTGATACCTGAAACAATGGCCAGATTCAGAGAAATTTCATCAGAAAAAAGAGATTAAAAGACTGAGAAATCATTTTTATTTGGATAGATTATATTGACAGAGTAAAAAAGAAAGATGCAAAAAACAGAGGCATATTTCTAAAAACAGTCCAATTCAAGTAAGAAAACAGTCCTTTAAATGCACAAGTGACTGAGGTCAGGTCTGGATGAGAGTATTGTGTGCATTTCTCTACTCAAGTTAAATGCTTGTGTTTTCAATATGAATAAAGGATGAATGTAGTCTAAAAAAAACAAAATAAAAACCTCAACATGTATAAAAGCTCTTACAGATTAAATGGTGACCGAGGTGTCAGTTCTCTCTACATAAATACAATGAATACAGGGGAACAAATGCAAGTCATATTTTCATCCACAGATTTTACACAAAGCACCTTGAAGACATTGAACATATCGTGTGTTTTGTGTTCTTACATTGAAAACACCACCTGTCCTAAACTCTTTGAACAAGCCTTCAGAAATTGTTCAGATGCTTGCAGGATTATGGTTAGTATTTAGTATAAGCATGCAGAATGTGGATGCACAAATTCATATTAACTGGAAACCATCATGGGATGTGTCATGCCCAATCAAACAAATCTGCTATAAAATGGTGTCTGATTCAAGAGCACAGGTTTACTATGAAGGCTGAATTTGATTATTAGATTTACCTAAAGGGTTCCACTAGATCTCAAAAAACACAAACAGTAGTTTAGCAAATCACACAAACTGAAACTACAAAGTTCTGAGGTTTTAAATTGTGTGTGTGTGTGTGTGTGGGGGGGGGGTTCTTTCATGCTAGGTTGCCCTTTGTCACCAGAACATCCACTGAGATTTCACGAGTCATGTAGTTTGCAGCTGGGGTCTTCTTTAAGAAATAAATGTGGGCTACTTTAAAGGTTTACATATCAAGACTGAGCAGTATGCAAGTACGTGTAACTCAAACAGTTCAGCCACATCCAACAGTACAGGTCTACACAGTGGGAGTTAAAGGTTTGCATTTGAACCATGTATGAACGATTAACGATAAGCCAATTTTAAAATAATATGTTGACAGAAAAAAATAATATTTTGATATCCAATTAAGTGTTTCAATCATTGTTCAGTTCAGACTAATGTGAGAATCTGCAGCTTTTCTCTGTCACACACAGGACACTGAATATCTGGGATTTGAACTATTGGACATGTAACATGTCACTGTGGCTTCACTATGCGTCCTTCTGACAGGATAATTGTGGTCTGATGTAGAATCACTTTTGACCTTTGACCTTAGGCCAACTTAAGCTGAAACAAAACCTGGCTCAATGTTCCGGCTGACTGCAAATGTATGTAAGGTGAGCACATGGATTTGGAAGAAACAGCAGTTAGTGATGTGAAGTGTTGAGTAAGACACCCAAGCAGCCATCTGGGTCACTACTGACTATTTATACTTGTACCCCACCCTACCTGCATCCTGTTTGAGGGGTATATGTGGTCATCTTGTTCTAAAAAGTCCACCCTGTGACATGATGAGAAAGGGGGTGGTTTGTGAGGTGCCGGGAGCACAAACTGCATTAGGTCAGCTATTGTACTCTTTGGTGACATATCAATCCAGCCACTCACATCATCAAACCAAGCATGCCCAGTAGATTTAAACATTTTGTTTGGTCCAGCTACATGAGGCTGACTGATGAAAAGCCTACATCACTCTTATATCAAAGACATGTTAATTATTGACCCTCTGATCGTCCACCATTCACTGCTTCTCATTTACAACTGTAATGATAGAGTCACCATGCCAGTCCCATGTCTTATACATCTACTCTCAACTCAGGAGAGCTGCAGAACACGGAGGACTGTAAAGCCTACCACTGTAGATCTGACTATTACATATCATACTGTTGACTGCTCTGGCTAGGGGATAGTAGTGGTGGTGGAGGAGGGGCAGTATCTTCTGAGGCAGGGGGAGGCAGAGGTGCTGCAGCCACATTAGGATTAGTTGCACTGGAGTTGGCTTCTGGGGCTGCTGGGAGGTCAGGGGCTGCTGCACTGGGAGTGCTGTCTGAGGAAGGAGGGGGCATGCTGCTGCTGCTGCTGCTGTCATCACTGGGGGCACTGCTGCTAGGAGTGCTACTCTCCCTGGGGGGCTCAGGGGGAGGGGTTGCTTTATCAGAGCCAGAGGAGGGGCGGTCAGAAGGAGGAGGTGGAGCAGTCTGGGGGTCTGAGGAAGACTCTGCAGGCATTGCCTCATCTGGAGAGGAAATCGAGGAGAGAGAGAGGGTGATGTGATTAAGATCAAATGGATGTTGGATGGCTGGATGATATGGGCATAATATAATAACTTGATATGTTTACAGTGTATTGTGAATCACAATATTACTAATGGGTAAAGACAAGTACAAGAACAAGTAGAAATGTCTGGTAAGTTCAGAAAATGACATCACTTTAGTGTAATGCAACCTTCAAAACTAGGAAAAGAACACTGATGACATTTCAAATTATAATGATACAAGACTAAATATAGTCTCCTATTATGATAATCATAATATCGATATATTGGCCAGGCCTTTGTTGGAGCACATCAGATCACTTTAACCATATTTAGGGTTGGGTCCCAAACTGTACTTTTAAGGGTACCGACCAAAGTAAGTCAGTACTACTGTGGAGCGAGTCACATTAAGCCAATTGGTGCCAAATTTTAGCACACATGAGTGCGCCTCTTTACAGTAGCGTTACAGTAAGACCTTGAGACATCTCCCCAAAACTTAGCCCACTGGCTGTAGCCCTTTTTAGATAGAAAAGGCACACATTTGCTCCAAGATAGATGTCTTTATAAAACGGAGGCGTAATATTCCTCCTTTTCCAAAAGCCACCGCTGAGGTAGGCGTAAACATGTGATGTGACATGAATCACAAAGTTGGGCTGTGAACAGTGACAACGAATTTGTCTTCAGGGTTTGTACACATTTTTAGAAGTCAAATTCAAGCCCTTTTCAAGCACTTCTAAGGATCATTTTCACATTTTTCCAGCACCTTATCGCTGGGGAAAAATACATATCTACAGGAATGTATACTCATGTACATTGTATTATGCTGTAAACATCTAAAATTGTGTTTCATAACAGCAAAGAGTTTAGAAATTAAAGGAGAACACAAAGTTTTATCCCAAAAAATGGAAGCCACTTGGTGTTCTTCAGACACACTCGCACCGAGACAAAGAGAGACCTGAGAGCACCCGGTAATTTACTTTTTTGACATAATTTAATTGTTTCAAAATGCAGTGTTGGGAGTAACCTTCGAGCGTGCGCTTAACAGGCTTAACAGGCTATTGTAAGGCTCATGGCTCATGACAGGCTGTAACATGGACATGTACATTATGAACAGAAACACGAAAATGCTGGAATACGTTTCTGTCTCCGCCAGTGAGGGCGTAAGCGCACGCTTTACGGATTGACTAGTTTGGTCTAGCTACCGGAATACACGGATGTCAACAAACAGGTACGTGGCTGCTTGCACAAACACACTGTTTTAACTACTTTTTTATTCATTTTGAGTCATACACGCTACAGTGCTGTGTTGTAAGGTGTCTGCTGATGTTGCATAACTTTTGGTGTGAGATGTGGAGCATGTTAAGACGCTTAAAACACAGTGTTAAGTTCTGACCCCATGCTGTTAGCTGTCTATGCTAAATCTCCGTTCACGGAGCTCTGTAATGGCTGGACCAAATGTGTTCGCGTCTTCTGTACTGGCAAGTCAAGGGTAGCTTGAGCAATGAAGCTGCATGTTTAAATCGACCGAAGTTCTCCTTTAAGTGGCTAATGTGAGAAGGGGGAGTGTCCTAAAGTTGTTCCGAGCACGGAAGGAGAAGGTTTCATTTTCAGCAAACAATGGTGATTCCACCAGATACGCGTCTGCTGTGCTATGGCTCTGCCATGGCAGCACCACTTCCACCAGGCCCGGTGTGCTGCGTATTCGCTCTGTCCCAGCTCCGGCAGTCCGAAAACCTCCGGAACAGATACGCAGGACATCCATTTCTAGCAGATGCCATAGCACAACGCAGCAATTCAGCTGAATTTAGCACAGAGCAGACAGGAAGTCATGCACTGAAACAATACAACATCTGCTTACTTTTAAAAATAAAACACTCCATGTTGATACCAGCACACAAATCTCAAAAGAGAAATGCAAGCTCTTCTACTAATCTTTTGGTCGGGAACGCTTTGTGGTGTTGTTTTTGTAAACGCATACCTATAACTGCGGTCGCGAGGGATTATGTGATTATTGCGGGAACTCCTCGGTCTGACGACGCCAGTTGTCAAAAGTATTGTGCTGTGGCTGACTCAAACCGCAACCGTTGGGGGTCAGAGCAAAACCGGATCGGAGCCGTAACGCAGTGGACATGTATCTGGTCAAATCTTTCTGGCCGATAAGCCTAGTAATGTGCCAGAGTCAAATCCTAACTCAGAGGATGGGGAAGTGTGGTGAAAAAGGGCAGAAATTACTGTTTTCGTGAAGAATGGCTGTGCAATTTTAACTGGTTAAGGTACCTCAGAGAGACGAATTCCATGAACTACAAATTTTGCAGTCAATACCTGCAACATGTTAGGAACAATTAAAAGATGACATTTCTATGTGTTTTTTGCTACAAGTGTAATTAATATGAAAATGTGGCAATTTCTGCACCTTCCTCTGTGTGTGAGTCTCAAAAGTGGCGAGGGATGAAATTTCTTATAGAAGTACTATCAGATCGATACATGTAGGATGCATGGTGGGTCAGGATCTCAATCGCAGCACATTATAACAGCATTCACATGACTTTAAACAGTCAGCGGGTACATGTTTAGATTAACTGAAGGGCAACGGGGGAAACACGTTCATGTGTAATGTCACATCTCTTGGATCTGCAGCTGCTTGGTTTGCCAACAGCAGAGAATTGGCGAACCTCAACTGCGGAGATAATGCGGCCAATCTGTGTGTAAAGGGCTACTGTCCATACCTGTCTCCATAGGTGTGGGCTTGTCCTCCTCATTGGTCCCTGAGGTTGTGTTAGCTGTGCTGCTAGCATTAGCACTGCTCAGCTCAGCAGCTTTGTTTGCTGCAGCCTCCTGCTGTTGTTGAGCCTGCTGAGCAGCCTTCTCTGCCTGCTCGGCCGCCTCGCGCTCCCTCTCCTCCGCCCGACGCCTGGCTGCCTCTTCAGCTGCAGCCATCTCAGCTGCCAGCTTCTCCATGTCCACTTCAACCTTCTGACTGCACAGCTGGACACAGGAAACACTTGTTAACAAAACTTAAAACCTCTGATCACAAATTTACCTTAAGCAGTCTTCGCACTAATGAAAAACCAAAGTAGTGAGAACAAGACACAGGTTCACGTATTAGTGTACATGAAGTCAGATGAAAAAAACCTAGCATTTGGCTACTTTTGTATTCTAGAACGCAAACTAATCGAACAATATCCTCTTGTGCTGTGGTGAGGTTCAGATTTAGTTCAGGAGTAATTAAATAACATGAACCTGTGGTTATACATTATTCCAAATGGATATTTTGTGATCTGTAATAAGAATTCATCACTACTTCTTACAAGGGATGTTAAAACATATGTTCCTGATGATTAAACTTAGACTAGTTAGCTGGTCACAATTTAATCTATAAGGCTAAACATTGTCCAAAATCATACCGCCTATACTACCATCTGAGATTAAATTGTTGTAAACATTATTAAGAGATGCTTGTTTTTTTATGATGCAACACTTGACTGATACGGCATGGCAGTTCAGTGCAAACAATGTATATGCTATAATGCAAATTTGTACGAAGTTAATTTGTGTAAGGTTTCACCGGGTATTTATGGTGTCAACTCGTGGAGCAACCAACTAGATAACTAATCGCACATATCCTTACTTCCCACTCAGCTGTCAAAGTCAAAGAAAGTCTGGCTGTACCCGCTTGAGTTCAGTATTGAATGAGTCCGTGGTCTCCAGAAAGCGTCTTTTCTTGTCTTGGTGGCGATCTTCAATCTGCAGAAGCTCTGCCTCCAGCTTCCTCTGAAACACAAAAGAGGCACTGGTGAAGCACAGAGTTTCTGAAGTGCTTCAGTAGATGACATTTGTTCACCATGTGCACAGGACAACAAAGCTTTTATGTTAAGCAGAAAAACACCTACTGAGCCGCTTTCAGTCTGTGCAACCTACCTGGTGCACCATGAGAGACTGCACCTGCCTCTTCAAGACCTGCATGCGGGCTGTGGTGACCACCGAACGGACATCAGGCACAACTATCTCACTGAGGATGTCACTGATGAGCCGGTGGTTCCTCTGGAAGCGAGCAGCTGCTGTATGCTTCACTGAAAAACCATCATCATAGTCTGGACAGAAGAAATACAGGATATTTTACTGATCACCATGAGAACAGGGGGGCAAGACTGACGGTTTCCATTCAAACATGCTTTGAGCATTTGTTTACGAGGTCCACAAAACCTTAATGTTTTCGGTGCACAAGTTTTACTTCTGCCGATGGTTTAAAGCATTTTTAAAAAGGGGCACCATGTAGTTTTGGAGAAGAAATTCAAACTTGAAACTTACTTACAATATTAATGCGGTAATAAAACATACTCAGAAATATATTTTCCACAAATGAATAAAAAAGCTGTTCTCAGAGGAAAATAAGGTTCCAGAACACTCAAGCTAGAAAGGTAGCAGGGTCCACCACACAAACACAGTAAACAGTATGAAATTGTGTTGTCCTTGAGGGTCAGTTTGTTTACGCATTTTATTTCGTCATGGAAAAAACTTTGTAAAGACTTTGTTTATCTAGTTTGTTTAGGTATTAAAAATCAGTGAAGATCTTTTTTTTTTCAAATCTGACTGATGCACACCATTCATCTCTCAAACTGACCATCAGGGTCTTCAGCAGGCTGAATGCTCATGTACGGCTCTCCTTTGTCCATACGACTCTGCCTCTGTCTACTCTCCTCCTCCATGGCGGCCTCAGCTCGATTCTTGGCGTTGACGTAGGCCAGGTAGGCTGGTGAGTTGTGATATGCTTTCAAAGAATCGTTATACTCGATCTGAGAGGGAGAGGAAAAACGCAATTAAGTTGAATTTAAAAGGAGACGCATTTCTGTGTTTGTTCATTTGAAGTGTCAGAAATGACAAATGTGTGTCATAAGAAAACAAAGTCTTACAATACCAACAGTGTTAAAGTAATCCACAGTATCTCAATATCTACACATTTTTTCTTTCCACCAACACAATTTTGCTTGCAAAGACGTACAGAAAACATCAGCCTTCAGACAGCTCACCTTCTCAGCTTCATACTCGTTCAGGTAGTCCTGTTTCTCCTCATCAGTCAGGTCCCGCCACATCCCTCCGATAATCTTTCCAATCTCCCACAGCTTCAGGTCCGGGTTGGATGCCTTCACTTGGTCCCATACCTTGCATGTGCACACAACGCAAGACACAAACACACATGCAAAGGTAGGGGCATCACCCCACACACATACACAAAAAGAACATATGGTTACCACAGGGCAACTGCAGTTAGTAGTAAGTTAGATTACTACAAGAGAGTGTGGGGGAAAAAGGAGGAAAAGTGCAAAGGAAAAATTAGTTCCTATTGGACAGTTTTAGTAACTGGCATAATGGTAGTTCATTTATGATGGCTCACTACATTGCAACATGAGAAGACAGGCAAAAAGACAAACACAAGCACATATACATAGTAACATAAATAAGTAAGGGTGCTCCAATAAAAGGTCTAAGGTCTTTGTGCCCTTAAGCCACTACTCCATCACCTCGCCACTGCTTGTACCTGGTTTCTTCAGATCGATAAAATGTACACAGATGTAAAGTGTCTGCAACACCAAACTTAAAGTGCTTTAAGCTACATAACTGTACTCGCAAAAGTACTTTAGTCCATTAATTTTGTGAAAACTGTCTGAATAGTAATGCTGTGTTTGGCGCCAATGTAAGCCATTGGCTCTATCAGCCGGAAACAAACAGCATTACATCCCCCTACTCATAATGACAGAAAATGTAAACAGACAATCCCAAATGAGAAATTGAACTGAGGGCTTCTGACTTCAGTTGAGTGTGTCTCCTGCTCTTACCATAGTGATCCCTTTCTCCACAGTGCTGTGCCAGGGCCACTTACAATCACTGACTGGCCTCTCAGTGTGAAACCTAACATTATGAGAACTGTTCCACGGTACAAGTCCAAGTATCTTATATATTCCACTGGTTAAACCGAAAAGGCGCTGATAATATGTACTGATATTTAAAGGACGAGTGATAGTTAGCCACTGGTAACTGCGCTGTGTGTGGCATTTTAGCTGCATACAGAAGTTCCCTTGTGTGATCGAATCTTCTGATCGGGCTCTATAAAGACCACCAGTCAAACTTTTGACAACGTATAACGGCCAATTACGATTGTGTCCAATGAAACGGTGCACCCTTATATAAAATCATGCAAAAGTCAACTGCGAGAGCTTGTAAACAGCTGTTGAGCAGCAGAGTGCTGCGGTGTGTGTTGGCTACAGGAGCAAATAGCTAATAGAGGACTGAATGTTTCTCTTCAGGAGGGTTGAAGTGTTAAACTGTGACCTGCACAAACACAAATAAGTCTACACTAAATAAATGTACTGAAGAACTTCAGCCGAGTACAGTTTGGAGGTACAGGTACTGTGAACAAATGTACACAGACATGAAGTGTCTTGTTACTCCAACCTCAGATACATAACTAGCACCTAGATGAGTATAAGTATAGACAAATCCTCATTATCTGTATTGGCTGATACTACTTCAAGCAAAGAGTGATCTGCCCCCAAAATCCTGATCAGAGCACCCTTATGGTCAAACTGGTAAGGATGTTTCTTAATTGTCTGTTTTGACTGTGTGTTCTGAAGTTGCAGTGTGTCGAGGGCTCATGTCTAGCATTGCAAAAAGACTGGATGGAATGGAATGAAGTATTTCTAAAGACAGAATCACTGGTTTTACAGCAGCATGAATGTTTGGACTAGATTTTGTCTTTATGTACTAGTCAATGTTAAAATTTCAGCTCTGAAACTACAGAAGCAGCAAAGCAACAAGCACATAAAGTGGGAAATTAAAGCAGGAGCAGATCATGCTTGCAGACAGAAACACAAAGAGATGTTGTAATTTCTCTTTATGGTTGACAAACAAAGGAGGCTACGGTGAGCCAACAGGATAGTGGAGAGCATCCACTAGGTGGTTGAGGTGGTGGTGAAGGCGTCATGGCTTGGCTGTTTCCCACCCTAAAACCCCTGCAACTTTTCAGGGGATGGGAGGACAAGCAGTAAAAGCAGACACCATGGATGGGTGTCTTACCTTCCTGCTTACCTTCCGGCTGTACCGCATGTAAGGCATCAGTGGCTTGTCTGGAGGTTTGGGAGGCTTTGGGACGGTGATGCCTGAGGAGTTCTGTTGAAGTAAGATAGAGAGAAGGATAAGGGGGACAAAGAAGGGGAGAAAAGTGAATGAGGAGATGTTCATCATCATCTTCATCTACATCATTGTAGATGAAGGGGACACAAACAAAGGGGACATAGGTTTACAGAGAGAAAAAAATAAAATGGTCAAATATCAGCTGATGATGGTCTGATCATAGCGAGGCCTGTGTAAAGGCAAAATAAGGTGTGTACATGTCAATGTAACATGACAAAACATAACTCAAGTGGACCTGGATGTTTTATTACAGCTGGATAAATGCATTTATGATGCATGTCAATTCATTCACATGCATGTATGGATGTTAATGATTTTTTAGCAGCAAATGGCTTCAATTATTTTTTGAAGCTGTCAATAAGGAATCAAACCACAAGAAGAGGGAAGACTGTGCCTATTTAGGGGGTTCAATGGCTGCCAGGTGGAAACAACCATGCGAGTTCTGTGGCCAAAACAGGACGTGCATCAGGAATTACAATTCCTACTGTGTATTTCTATTTTCATTTCTACCAGGTTCTGAGGAACCATGAAGTAAAGGCTATTTATATCCATCGAAGTGACCAAAAGGAGGCCAACTGCCACATGGATGGCAGTGTCCTCTACAAAGGATATGTCTGAACCTCTCAATACTAGTGTAAAGCTTAAATCGCAACTATAAATTTGCCCAGAAAGTGCCTGAAATTGATCATTTCAATACCAAAATAAGCCAGAAGGTCAATTGTACTCAACTGGCATGAAAACGTCCACATGCCACTTTTCTAAATGTCAAAAGGTTCCTAACACCATGCAACAGTTTATCTCAACACTAGATCAGCTTTTTTCTGTGCACATTTTTTAACCACCTAGTGAAAAATAAAATGGTTGTTCTGAAACATTAAAAAAAAACAGCCTTCTTGTGTGCACAGAACAGCAGATATCTTCACTGAGGCATGGGTGAAAAGTCTACAGCAAGACTTAAAAGATCAACACACACCTGTGTGTCTGTGTAAGAAAAACCTGTGTCAATTGTGGCCAAATATTTGCACTACGCATCCACAAGGTGCAATGAGCATGGTGTCTACTCGGATATGTGGTTAAAAAGTATGTATATGAACAGCCTGAGCCAGCGAACCAGTAGCATCTCTGCAAGTTGACAAAAAATATTGCAGTTTTACTTAATGCATTGCACTACAGAGAAAAATACATTGATGACATTTTACTCTCTTATGAGCACAGGACAGGGTCGGGGTTTAGAAGTTTGAAAGTGTGGTTGGCCTGGTTGACAAGAAATTAGGGCTGGGCAATAAATCGGCAAAATCGATTAATTCGAGTTTTTGGTTTAGGACAATTTTAAAAAATGAAAATCGAGTTTTGATTTCACTTGCTCCGTCGCCGCTCCTCATGGGCTCCCGTAGTTGATAGTGGCTCCGCCCCTCGCATTGACTTTCCACTGAGAAACAAACACAACAACATGCAGCAAGCCCGTTCCCAACACGGCACCGTCTCGTTAGTAGTTTGGTTTTGTAGCGTCGGACCTCGAACAAACCACCGTCTGCTGCAAAGTTTGTTCAAAGGCTGTTGTTACTGAAGGCAGCGGACCGAAATTTATTTCAGCCTCTCAAACAGACGCATGTATCACAGTGGGACACTTGTTACTACGAGAAGACCGCGGCAGCCCACAAATACCTGCTATAAAGCAGCCAACATTAGCAGAATCATTTAATCATTGTGTCCCGTATGAGAAGAAAGGGTCCCGGTGGACAGTTAATACGGATGCAGTCACGTTGCATTTCGCTAAAGATATGGTGCCCGTATTTACAGTGGAAACGCCGGAGGTTCATCCACATGCAGAAAATGTTCGACCCCCCAGGTTTGTGCTACAAAGCCACAACGAGGCATGATGTCTCAAGCCAGAGGAAGCTCGTCTTCCTGGCCAAAAACGTTTTAAAAAGACAGCCAGCACACACCTGATGTCCTGTACATCTACCAACATGCAGTGTTTACTATGCAATGCATGCAGATGTTTGATTTAGTTCACACATCTTCAGGGATATAAAACACTATTTTGAAACAAAAGGCACCTTTTGCAAAATAAAGTATTTAATAAAAGTTATGTTAACACTATCAATACCAATATGGAGACTGATCTGTTTTTATAATAGCAAGCAATCTGACATGTTAAATATGTTTACAAAAGCATTTGTTATCAAAAAGGGACACATTCTTTTCAAAAGGATGCACTTTTATTTATTTTTTCAAATGAGTTTGAAGCTGCACTCTTTACAACTGCATGGCAAATTTGTTTAGAATCATAGCATTAAAATAAATGCAATGCTTTTAATAATTTCTTTGTAATTTGTTCTTGAGAAGGATAAAAAAATCGCTTAAAATCGTAAATCGAGTTTGGTGTGAAAAAATCGGAGATTCAATTTTTAGTCTCTCTCTCTCTCTCTCTCTCTCTCTCTCTCTCTCTCTCTCTCTCTCTCTCTCTCTCTCATATATGTACACACGCGCATGCATACTATAGCCCAATACTTTTAAGTTGACTACTACATACCAGCTCTGTTGTGTGAAGCTGAAAATTAAAGCTGTGTGAAGCAGAAGTTCCTACTAGCAAAATACGATTTTCTCAAATGTCATTTGATGCTTTCAGACACCAGCAGTCCCAACCTACAATCCCAAAGCACCTGTATTTGTTGAGTTGGGAAACCCAAAGCATCAGCATTACCATCTCGCCAATAGGAGCTGTAACTGATAGTTTTGGTGGTTAGAAGTCAAACTGGTCATCTAAACAAAACAGTTTGCATTGTGCATTGGGCCCAACAGTGGCTAGCTAGCTAGCCAGCTATTTATTTATTTAGGATCTGGACTGATCTGTGGGAGCTACAGATGAGCTGCCTGAAGAAAACTGCCCTTTGCTCAACTCTAACACAAATAATATTCAAATTGCCCTGATTTCTGACCATAGTCTGTTGCATAGTGCAACCACACATCCATCTTCAGTCTATTTCTTCTGATCAAATGTGTCCAGATTATTTCCCTAATTTTCTTGTTACTACTGATGTGATCATCCATCTGTGGTTGCATAAGCCCCATCTTGTAAGCTTTTTTTAAATCCTCCCTTTCCACTTTCTCTACATCTGTGTCCCTACATTTAGACGGGGCAGATTATGATTACCCTCCCTCTAAAACCTGCACCCACCCCCATTCTGTTTTTCCAAATCCCACCATCATTTCATTACCCTGCTGGAGCCTCCGGAGCTCCCTCCCAGGCGGAGATTGTTGTAGGCCAGATGGCTGTAAGGATTGTAGCCCACAAACCCTGGGGTGGAAGGCATTTGCTGATGGAAGACAAATGAGACAAAACACGAATGAGAAATGGCTCACAAACAAGAGGAGGAAGAGGGATAAACATAAATAAGTGAAAAGGGGGGGGGAAAACATGAAAATATATGTATCTTGTTTTGCTTGTTTGTTTTCCATGATGTCATCGTGCAAGGCAAAAAAGGCAACTGGCCAACAGGCTGGCATTAAGAATGAGTGCACAACATGTAACGGTTGCATGTAAATCAGGACAGGCTCAGATCATCCCAATTAGACATTTGACCACACCATTAGATTTCAACTTTACACAATGCTTTGCCCTGCTGCTGAATGTAAGGAAATCCAAAGCATGTTGACCTATTACTGTACACAAGTGCTAAATTCTGAAATTTGATGTTGAAAAGAAATTCCTCTGTAGCTTTACCGAAAGACATGAGCCACGTTAACCCCTTCTGAACAAGCCCTTTAGTAAGTGGTGATAAGCCAGGAAAAAGCAAGACAGAGAGTGATGATGGAGAGCCGTACAAACTTGTGGCAACTTCTGTGTGTTCAGACAGAGGAAGAAATTTAATGAAAACGATATCGAACATGGAGAAAGAGGAAATAAGACAGTAAGAAAGAAAGATAAAAGGAACCAAAAAGAGTGTAGAGAGCCTATCATGACCCTGTGGTCAGTACAGCGACAAGACTGAGCCTGAAACTGAGTGATGGACACTTACTGTTGTCGGGGCAGGGGGAGGGGGAGGAGCGTAGGAGGGTCGCTCTGCATGAGAAAGGAGAAAAGAAATGTTAACAGCTATTAACAGCAACTGATGGTGTTTGGTTTGTAATACCATGTCTACAAAATGAATATCATTGTTTAAAAAAAAAAAAAACTCATTTGTGAAAATTCATATTTAAAGATAGCAGTACGAGCATGACTGTGTCTTGCTGAATTGCAAGACTGACAGGAGTCACACACACACACGCTCATTTATTAGCCCCTTTTACAAAAGAAGCTGGAAGGGAACAGACGGGCAGGTCGAGCCGAAACAAGAAAATAAATGAATCAACAACCATGTGATAATGATGGCAGATGTCACAACCCAACACGGCCGCAGAGAGTAGGATCTCCACACAGTACGAAAACTGTGCTATCAAATTACATAAAATACAAGTTGTTCACTTGATCTCAAGGCACTTTTCTCACTTTAGCACCCATCACGGTGCAGAGAGCAAGAGAAAGAAAGAGGGCTGCAGTTTTAGAGTGAATGTAAATGTACTTTATTTATACAGCCCTTTACAACAATCCTTTCGGTGTACCAAAGTGCTTTATAGCAGGTAATAAATAAAAAGAAGAATAAATAAAAACAATTAAAAACAATAAAAACAGTGAGAGCAATAAAATACAGCAAAATCAAATAAGATAAAATAAGATAAAAAATGTCATCACGCTACTGGGTATTAAAAGCCATCCTAAATAAATAGGTTTTGAGCCTAGATTTGAAGAGGCCCAGGTCAGAAATAAGACACATCTCGGCGGAGAGCTTATTCCAGAGCCTGGGAGCAGCAACAGAAAAGGCTCGGTCACCCCAGTGTTTATATTTTGACCTGGGCACTTCAAGCAATAGTTGGTTAGTTGACCTCAGAGCTCTACCAGGATTACGGACAGTTAAAAGCTCCAGGTCCATCCTTGTTCTCTTCACGGTTTTTAAAGTGGACACTGCCATTCAGCAGTTAAAAACAATATTCAAAGTTTGCACTCACTCCGCAACTCAACTACGGAGACAGCAGTAGTGGTCATGCGAGTGAGCAATGAGCAAATTAATAGAGCAGGCGGCTGTAATGTGTAATCTGCCAGCTGTGTGGCCACTGGCCAGCCCTGTGACTGAGTAGTTCAGTCACGCACCACGCCATGTTCAAGGACACCCTAGCCCCATTTGCACTGCCATATGGATGCAGGGATCCTGCGCCAATTTGCTGCCTCTGTGTGAATTTCTCAGAGGCGGCGAGAGGTGAAATTTCGCTACGGCACAGATCCGCCCCCAGAGGTAGCATCAGAGGCGTATTATTGCCGAACCAAGCCAATGTGAATGGATCAGCCGGCTGCGCGTATAGAGGGTGTGTCGATCGGACAGTCTGATAACAGGTCAACTAAATAAATAAAGAGAAATGTCACACAAAGCAACGTTACATGATCAAACAGAAGTAACGTAGTAAATGCAACTGTCTTTGGCAGCTTATGGACAAAAATACCGCAGATATGCGTGAAGAAGCGTCCGTCCTCCCGCCTGTCCTACCGACTCTTCGTCACATGTCTGCCCAAAAAACAGTGACTCACCAAGTGTTTGGTGTAAAAAACAAACAAAAAAAAAAAAACCCTGCAACAGTCAGCCCTCCCGACCAAGACTTTCAGTGAACCTTCCCCCAGAAAACAGCCTCCGTCCAAACGAGTGAGAGAGTCAGACAGCATCCAGTTTACTAATGGTGATTATGTAATTTAGAGTTTAAAACGTAACTTTGTCACTTTCCAGGATGCATGATGTGTAAGGATCTCAATCAAAAACACATTATAACAGCGTCCATATGATTATAAACAGTCAGTGGGTACATGTTTAGATTGACAGGAGGACACCTGGGAAACACCTCGAAAAAAAAAAACAGACATTACGGACTGACAATTTTCTTGAGCCGTTACAACTTTTGTTCCCTCAATTTACATCATAAAAATTACACAATGATGACAACAAATGTTACGAGTTAATTTTTTTTGTAATTTATTGAAATTAAAAAAGGTGAGGTAGAACAAGTAAACAATATTTAACAAATATTAAAAACAGGTGAGGTAGAAAACGAATTGCAGAGGTTGCAGCAAGCCTTTCCAGGAGTGAGGCTCTGTGAAATGCTGCCCCACTGGATTGGTTTTCTGCTCTGCCATTTCTTTAAAGAGAATAAACAAAAACACATATCAGTGTCAATCTTGTGCAATCATCTTACATTCATATCCCCCACTTATGTGTGCATTATATGGATGGGTGCATATGGTTAACTGTGCAAGGGTAATAGGCTTCCACATCTACAACACAGACTTGCTGATGCATTGCTTGCTGACATATTATAAGACAGATATTATCAGGTCATCACAAAATGTCTTTTGTCAACACATTTAAATAATTTAAGAGAACAATAAATAAATAAGTAGCCATTGAAATAAAGTGCTTGATTTGTAATTTAAGACTGCCATGGTATCAATTTTTCTACATAAAATAAAATGAGCATGTCTTAGGCTACTACACATACTAGTAGGTCTAAACGAAAATGTAAAAGAAGCTGCCAGAATGGCAACCCCAGAAAATAAATTAGCAGAGGAAAATAACGTGATGTCAGATGCGCATTAAGCAACAAACTGTTCAAGTTTCTGTTCTAAATTGCATCAGCGTTAACAGGAATTAATATTCAACCACGTATAAAACTGCTTCTCAAAGTTTTGAAAGCTCTCTTTCAGTCGGCGCAGCACTCTCATATATGGCTGTGATGTGTGTGTCCCACTGAGTGAGACGCACACACACAAACTTCTGTTTGGTAGCTGACGCTGACTAAAAAACGTAACCACCATTGAACTGGATTGGTAATGCTAAAGTGTGCAAACGGCTCTAAACACTAGTAAGGCCATCACGGTGCACTTGTCTGGTACATGATAAATGTTAACACCAATTACAAACATATCTCTTATCATTAAAGCTCTTCTTGAGGGGGGATTGCGCTATGATATCACTGTGATGGCAAAGGAACTCCGCTCCAAGTAGGGAGAGAGAGACACACACAGCCCGCTCCAAGTAGGGAGAGGGAGAAAGAAACACACAAACATGCGTCAAACCTCCAGCCAGGTGGTCGCTAAATAAAACTGCTACAACACCACGGAACAACGTCGGCATTACTTAATCCCATGACCAGTGTTCTTGACAGCTACCGTATGAATACATATAGCCACAATGGCAAGCAGTTTTATAGACAGGGCATTCGGCATTCCCATTTACCATATGGACCACAAACTTGCTTAACTATAGTTTCAAGCAAAACACATATAGAGCATGCATTTGGCATTCGTGTTTCCACTTTCAAAGTGTATGGCAATATTTCAGCGAAGTTGAACAGTTAAAAGATGCTTTGAAAGTTTAAAACTTACCGTGAGCGGGCTTCCAGCACTCTCCTAGTGGGGGAGTGGCTATGCATTGTCTGCACATGCACTGCAGCGCCTCCAGCAACACGGAGCTGCCTGTGGACGCCTGTCTGTAAATAATGCCGGATCTGCGAACGCAGCAGCCCGCATTGGCCGATGCCGATACACGTAAAAAACCCGCAAAAATCGGCCAATAATATCGGCCTGTCGATGTATCGGCCGTTCACCATGCTGTGCCAAATTGCTTCTCCCATCAAACCAGTTATAGTGCGCCGAGCCATGCCCCTGATGGACCTGCTAAAGCTTTAAGAACCCTTTAGTTTCTCTCATTCCGTATTTTCAAACATCTGCTGTATTTTTCTGTTGGGTGTTCACTTCCAGCTGTTTCATGCGTCATGTTTAGTTACTGTGGGTGAAAACAATGTTTCCTGTAATGCTGCTTCATCATAAAAGCTTTGAACTACAGAAGCTTTTTGAATGACTATAACTATGTGAAGAAGTTATACAGAGTGATATGCGTTTGATTCTTTAATCAAGACAAGCGTGGCATTAGTTAAATACACTTTCAAGCAGGTAGTTCAGTTGTGGTGGAAAAAGCAAATGTTACACCGAGTCAAACTTAGTAGTGCCAGGCTGGCAGTTGTATATGGAAAGCACCAAGTCCAATTCCAACAAGGAATAGAAATGCAAAGCTACAGAATGCAGCGTTTCCCCTATATGCACCTAGCAGCAGCGGACCGCCACTGCTGAAATATGACCGCCGCAGCTGATTTTTTTTTTTTTTTTTTTTTTTTTTTTAACGAGGCGAGGTGAAGAGTGGGCTCAGTCTTGTCTCTTTAGAAACTAACGTTATATCATTCTGCACCATGGACGCTTCATATCCAGGTCAATCCCACACCTGTTTGAAACAATTTAGGAAAATAAATCACGAACCACAGTGGGCCACCTTTTGAGAATATGAAGCCTGTTACGTTATTTCTTACAGCTGTTAGAATGATGAACCTTAATTATAACAATTTCGGCTGCCAGTATCCATGGTTTTATTGTCATATTATGCTTGGCAACTATCATTGTCTGTCAAAGAAACTTTGCAAGCGGTCTCCTTCGCTACATTAATCCAGATATACCGTTACCTGTTGATGCAGGTGATGCGCCGCGCTAAACTCTGCTATTCCGTGCCGTGCTGCGCTGTCTCTCAGCATACACCACAACGGAGGTAACGTTAGCTCCAGGTTTGGAGAAGGTGCAACAAGAAACTTTGAATGTACTTGATAATGTCAGCACAACGGGTTTAACAAGCACCGGGTAGATGTCATGAAGCAAGCAACACTGATCACAGATTCAGGATTATCATTCGGGGTAGATGGATTTGTGCCGAGTTCACAAGTAAGGACTCCGACTTTGAGTTGCGTTCCAGTGTACTTTTTCTAGTAGGAGGTCAGAAAATTCCTACTGTCTTGAATGCAGCGTTACTATGCGCAAGGGCCACTGTGAAGCGCGAAAGCTGTCAATCTCAAGTTACTGACAGATTACTTCACAGAAGCACAGGCATTTTGGACTGTTCTAGTATTTGTGTTATGTGATTTTACTGTATATGGTTGGTTGTTAATATTTTTGTTGTGAAATTATTGTGAAGTTGTTTTAAGTACTTTTATTGTGTGAAATAAAAGTGTATTTTCCTAAAGCTCGTGACACCATATGTAAGCTAGACAGATATTTTCCCTGCTCATTACTGTGCACAAATGTACCGTTACCTACTTAAGCTTAAAGAGCCCCTCTGGTGCCAGCAGACACATAGAAACCTCACGGCAGGGTGCGCTTTGCCCTCAGCGCCTTGCGCTTTGCACCTTGATTTTGCATGCGGGCAAACACTCACCTCCACTGCTACATGCTACAAATCCATCCTAGGGGAAACACTGGAATGATGCACTGCAGAAAATTAAGAGTTTATCTCATAAATAGCATGATCATGAATAGGGCTGCCATGATTCGTCAACGTTGTCGATAAAAATCGATAATAGAAATGGTCGACAATGAATTCCATGTTGATTTTAAACCTGGTCTGTCCACCATGACAGGTTTATGTCCAGGTTGTATCACACAGTCCATGTTTACAACTTGAACTTGGACAACTCTGAATGCTTTATTTTCAGCTGTGTATCTACAAACGTCAGTCGTTAAAACAGTTAGATTTCAGACTGTTGAGAATTGTAAAGTTCGTTTGCAACAGACTGTGCAGTTGACCAATGAATGTACTTCACAAAATGCACTTAGTATTTGTTTTGTTTACCGTTTTTACTGCTGCTAATGTGCCTGCCCTTGGTTTACAGGAAAAAATGTTTACTTGATTTTAATTTATTATTTATTTTTCATAAAACACATTTGCCTGTCCTTAAAAAAATGGACAGAGGTTTATTTATTTATGGACTTATGTCTATACTGACCGAGCACTGTGCTTAATTGGTTTTAGATAGGACATTTTTATTTACTTTTTGTATGAACCGGCCTATCAGCAGCAAAGTTGAATAAAAGATGCATTTTTCATTGAAGTACCCATCTTTCTTGTGTTTATTATCATTTGCCACATAAATTTAGCATGAGGTTGCTTTAATTAAGAAAAATTTAATAATTATCCGATTAGTCGACTAATTGTTTCAATAGTCGGTGACTAGTCGACTATTAAAATAGTCCTTAGTTGCAGCCCTAATCATGAATAAGAAATTATGGAAAATATAAAATGTAGAAAGTTATCAAATAACACTGAGCTTTGGCTCTGCTGCCAGGTGATTAGTCCAATCCTCACAATGTACTTTTACTACACATCTCTGGCTATATGATGTTGGCAACAGGTTGATATTGACTATAGCTCTAAGATCTGTGCTATCAACCTATTGCTTTCAATCTTGGTCAACGTTGACTGAGGGACCAGATAATCATTGTCTTGTTTTAAAATTACTAGTGTAGTGCCCGTAAGAAAAGTGTATTCCTATAAAAAAAAGTGGGAGGTTAAGTAGCTTTTTCACGGATGGCCAAATGAGGCTGTGTTTGAAGGTGGGACGTCAGGGATATTTAGGTTTGTTGTAAAATCCGATATTCCAGGGTATAATTGGCCGTTTTTGACTATTTTTGATTTTGCCATTATATTTCACCTTAAAAACTATTTACTTGGTGTCATTATTTTCAGTACAACCTCACATGTGTGACTGTACAGTTATTTTTTTTATTTTGATATACTGTATTAACACAATGGACCTAAAATCACAAAAAAACAAAATCAGAGTAGAAAAAGTTAGATTTTTTTACTGTGAAAACCACAAATATGTTTAACCATTTTTTTTTTTTTTACTTATAATGCAAATATAAATTGTTGGTTGCTAAATTTGTGCATACATTTTAAACATTTACGAAGTCATATGTAACTATTTACATTTAAATGCAGGCAATGCTCAGGTCTGCCTGTGCTCCTTCCAGCTGAATTAAAGTCCGTGTAAACCAAAATCAGCCATTTTCTTCTAAACACATCAAACAGGTCATAAATGTGTTTACTTAAAACATGTAAAAGCCATTCGGCCATGTAGAATTTAATTTTGGAGCAAGGCTCACAAACAGTTTTTCAACATTTCTGTGTTCAGGATTTAATGGGCGGGTCAGAAATCATGCAAATCATGGCCGCGTTACGTAACGCGGCCATATGATTTGCATAAACCCAGCCCTGCTGCGGAAGTGCTATAAATACGTTCAGCGCATCAGCTTCAGCGGTTCTCCCACTCGCTCTCCAGTCTCGGATAGCATTGCTTACAATAGTTTGCAGCTAGCTAACCAGTCAACCAGTCAGCTAACCAGTCATGTCTCCTCCACATCGCTCTGCATCTTTCCTGGATGCCACAGTGTGCAGGGTGACAGCGCTGTTATCTTATTTAAGTTTCCTTCGGATGACAACGTAAGGAAACGGGGGAGTCCGTTGACGCTGGTCAACTCCGTACCGGCTTGCATCCTCTCCTCCCGCCTACGAGGAGATGTGGCCGCTGCTGACACTCTCCGTCCCGCTGACGGTGGGTCCCACCGGCATAATGTGGCCGCTGCCGTCAGCGGGACAGAGTGGGTCGGCTGCAGCTGCGGTGGTGGCGGCGGCGGCGGCCACATTATGCCGGGTCCCACCGGCGGTATGTGGCGGTAGTATCAGGGCCGCATTATTGGTGAGCCGTCCCAGTGTGAACGGATAATCCAGAGGCGCGGAGCGAGGGCGTGTCGGTCTGACAGTCTGATAACTGCACAGGTCCTTCACTTAACTAAATACAGAGAAATGTCCCACAAAGCAACGTTACAGGACCGAACAAAAGTAACGTAGTAACTCTAACTGTCTTTAGCAACTCATATGAGGAAGTGACTAGAAACTAAAGAAACTAATTTTATATACTTAACAATTTTTTTAATCTTTCAAATTTGGCTCAGTGGTCAATGATGCATGTTTCTTTGGTGTGACAAACTCATAACACAATTTTTTTGCCGCTTTACACGGACTTTAAGGAGCTGGACTGCCTGCTCCACCTTCTCATTGTTCTGACTCATTAAACAACAAACCGACTCCACTACACACTAAACACACTACACCAAACACTACATAACACACTAACTATACACTCCTAACACGCTAAATGTCACAAATCTCTCAACTCTCAATATTGCTGTCTATACACAGACTGTCGTTGCCTGTCAATCATCCGCATACGTCCCTCCCACAGCTTCCCGTTCCTCAACAACCAAACTTGCTGCTTGGACACTTTCGTGACAAAAGCCCGTTTTTACCGTTTCTTCCTGCACCAGACACAAAGCAAACGTGATGGCAATGTTTGCGAAAAAGCGTGGCGGACATTAGTTACTCTAAATCCGGTTTTGGACATGCCGATGCATCCGGTCCGTCGCCTCGGGAGGTGGGCCGTGTAGCTAGCGGCTAGCTACACACGAACATCCACAGATTCCGATTTCACTTTGTTGTCCGCGCGTCTCCGGATCTCCTCAGACCCGAACAGACTCGGTCCGGGCTCGTTTAATCTCATTAATCCACAACAGTCAGTTTAGATGCACAGAACAGAACGGGACCTAACCGCCGGCAAAATCCCGGTCCAGCTCGCGCCGCTGCAGGTATAAATCCGCTTGTTTCTTCAGGTATGTCGTGGGCTTGAGCTCTGCAACGATTGGCTCTGGTGCGCACGTGGCCACGGTGTGCAGTGATTGGCTCTGGTGCGCACGTGACTGTGGTGGCTCCGGTGGACAATGCTTGCAAAATTTGTAAAGCATTTATGAAATAATTTATTCACGGTATCATTGCAGTCCAAGCAAATGCTTAGTTGCACACCACTAAACCACGCAGCAGCCATGTTGAAAGTCTCAGGTCAGTGTGATCCTGATCCGCAGAGATATTTGACTAACAGACACACACACACACATACAGATTCCTTGCTTTTATAGAGAGATGAGCACCCGCCAGTGTCATTTCAACTATAAAGTGTCTGGTCTGTGTGTGAGGTTGCTGCCAGAAAACATAAGTCTCTCTGACTTATGGGAAACACTGTTGATTTCATATGTTAAAAGAGATAATTGGTTCTAACCACAGTGATTTTTAGAAGGAATAATCAAACGTAATTTCTGGCCAATTTTGACAGGTTTATATAAATATTATGCATTTGTGTTTGAATTATTTGTTGATTTTCTTCCCCTACATAATACTGCTGTACTGCACGGTTCACCAGAACACTTCAAATCTCCTACCATTGCTATATTTTGTGAGGGTTTTTTAAAGAGGGAAGCTGAGTGAATATTAGTGCTCCAATTTGGCTTTTAGGTCGTTTCATAACCAGCACAAATATAACCTGGCATGTGTACATGATGCAAGTGAGCAAACAGTATCAGGACGATCCCTCCGCAAATGCTTCACACCATCTTCCTCCTCAAGGTGACTTTTGAGACTTTGCAGGCCAAAACTGAGCCAAGCTGATTGCTGCCCCAAAGCCCTCGGCTTTGAAGCTGGACCCAACAAAGTCAGCTACAATTATAGTCCTCAATAAATCACACCGACGAAAATGTCAGTAGAACATCGTTTTTTAATCTATAGCTTTGTCTTACTACATATGTACATATATATTATAGCTGTCAAATTCCTCTTAAAACTGTTAATTTTGTTGACACACAATACGAGCTGAAGTGTATGGCCAGCACATTGGTGTGAAGCAACTCCATGCTTCTCTTTCAGGATCCTGAGAGCTGCCACCACATTTGCAGCATGATCATGGACAACAGCCAGTACATCACTGAGAGAGAAACCAAACTTCTCTGCTGCCTTTTCCACCCAGCCAGCGATATTTTCTGCTGTGTGGCGCTCCTCAAGTGGCATCGTAGTCAGGTTGTATGAAGTCAGCTCCCAGTCCGTATCAATAAAATGGCAGGTGATTCCTAAATATGCCTCTGTAGCGATGCTTGTCCAAGCATCAGTTGTCAATGTGATTTTTGATTTTGCATTTCTTAGTTTGGCTTTCACCTCCTCAAAGGTGGTCTCATACATGGAGGGAAGTGTGTATCCTGGATGAAATGTGTTGATCATGTCACGGAAACCTTGACCCTCAACAATAGCAAGGGGTCTCATGTCTTTGATGATCATATGAAAGATGCTGTCAGACAGCTCAGCAGCCATCTGGGGTGTGCATGAGCTTGGATTTTTCTTATGAAAAAAATCCTCCACACTGCTTTGCTTCTTCCTGAAAGACACACAAAGCACATAAGTATAATGATAATTTTAAAAAATCCAGTTTCCACACTGCTGCTGTGTTTGTTATTGAATACGTCACTTAAACTGTACAAATGTTATGACGGGGACTTATTTCATTTCTGAATTTATATCCAGTTAAGTTAATCACTTGCAAATGTGTATTTGCATCAGTGGGGCAAGACAAATAAATAAATAAATAAATATATACAAGTTAAATAAATAAATAAGACAAATAAATGAAACTATTTACAACAGTGTGTGACGCCGTTTTCTCACTCATACATAGCTGTTCAAATAAGCCGAAATATAGATGGCCGAAACACAGCGTAAGATGATGCAATGTTTAACATTACATTAGATTACTATAACGGGTTATAGTAGTGAAACCCGTTATACCCAACAACTTCTGGGTGACTATAACAGAAGTAACTTTAAAACAGGACTTACGGTGCTGTTTGGCTGCCGCCTTGAGAGATCACTCCGGGATGCTTCCTCTTTAGATGCTCCTGCATCGCTGTTGTGCTGCCGTGATATGCCATCTCGGCCTTGCACAGCGTGCAAAACACCAGTCTAGCAATGTGGTGTTGTTCGACGTCATAGACTGCGTAATTACGACGACATGCATCGTCGTAATTACGTAGTCTATGACGTCGAATCGCCCCAGCCCTTATATCGATTCAGTAATAACTAGTAATAAACAAATAATTCAGTACCTGTTTTACTGTTGTCACGGTACCAAAATTATGACTGTGCTCTAATCAGACCATTTTCTAATAATATAAATTACAATATATATTATAAATTGACAAAAATGTACACGCTATGATTATATTACTAGTAGAGATGTACCGATCAGGATTTTTGGGGCCGATCACCGATCACCAAAAGCAGTATCTGCCGATCCCGATGTTGCCGATCACCGATCACAGCGTCAAATCCATAAATTCTTCTATATTGTTGTCTTGTGTAACTTTCATATATTTAATTAATGATTCTAACACAACATTGACATTGTATTATTAAGAATAAAAATTAGGAGATGAGAAAGTATCATGAATTGACCACTGTTTTATTGCAGGCTGAGGCAATGTGCAATATTTCACACTCTAGAGACTCTCTTAGAGACAACTTGGACTCAGCTTACATAGAGTAACTGTAGCTTACTAGTGGGAATGCATGCAGTCAGGGTGGGAATTTTGTCATTTTAGGGGCAAGTCCATTTGGCCTTCACTTTTTTTTTTCAGGGGCACCAAGACCACATGACAGGGCACAAAGGCCACTGAGTAAAATGTGTTGATTTACCTTTCAGACTGATACCATAACATCCTAATTTATGATAAGACATGGATTGTGTATTAAAACATTTTTTAATACCAAAATCAAGTTAAAGTTACATTAGAAAGTAGTTTTTGTTAAGTAGGGTTAGGGTGAGGTGGGTTTTGTGACACCTCACTGAATATTAGTGTTATTGAATATTTCTCCCAATAGAAGTTCCCCAGAATTATGGCAAAGCACATTTTTTCCAAACAAAAAATTGTAGAATAACCAGCAGGAGACCACTGATGTGTGGAGGGATTTTGGTGACACTACACTCTGAATAATAGTGAAGTTTTTTGTAGTTTCTCTTTTCGGTGTTGCACTTTGTAGACGGTCCCTGCGCCTTCGTCTCACAGACGGCAGACCATAGAGACCCGGAGTTAATGTCCAAAAGCTCGTTTTGATTAACATACGGTTGTAGCTCGTTGTCTTCCTCACTACGGTAGGAAAGTTCTGTCGTTTGTGGTTTAACAAGGTTTCACTTATGAGTTATTGATCCAGGAAAGTTCGAATCTGTGAATACATTTCCAACTTTACCAAACTAAATCCTACCACATAAGTCAGTTACGTATCATGTCAAAACCGGCTGCGCTCGCTCACTGTGCTGTAAGTTTCGTTCTTCTGTTTTGAGACGCTGCTGCTGTTTGAGAGGCTTTCACGTGAGATCATCGTGAAGATGAGACTCCACCTGCACGAACCGCGAACTCACTGAAGTTACTGTGAGTGACTACTGTGCACTCAGGTGGCTGCAATTAAAGGCTGCTACGCTGACCGGGCCAGGGGCACAAAGGCCACTGTGGCCGTACGATGAGATTTTTTTTGAGCTGCATCAAGGCCAAAGTGCGGGGAAACGGCGGCCATGGCCACCGTGAAATTCCTACCCTGCATGCAGTCATTGCACTGTCTCTATATTGAAACATCTGATCGGCCTGATTTGATCTATTTTGAGAACTCCGATCAAAACCGATAGGGGCATTATCGGCCGATTGCGATCGGTTGCCGATCGATCTGTGCATCTCTAATTACTAGTACTGATTGACTTAAAATAGATAACTTATAATTAGTGTTGTTGATCAGCATACTTGTGAACACCAGCGCATGTTATGGTAAAGTTCATGTTACCAGTGTGAACGTTGCGTTTGTATACAGAGATGTGTGGAACCACATTGGACTGTTAAAGAGTTAGCTTTACCCCTGACTGCCTCGTGCAACTCTGATGGTGTAAAAAGTTTGCTTGACTTCCATCCGGGGGCTATTTAACGTTATTTATCGCCAACCTGCAGCTCTTTGAACTCTTTGAACAAGTCCGCATGTCTGTCAGCTGAAAGTGGCATGAGTGTTCCTGCCGACCGTCCTAGGCTTGTTGAAAAAGCAGCAAAGCAAAAATGGAAATATTTCGCTTACGTAGCCGGCAGTAAGGGCAAGCCCACGGACACCACAAAGCCCGTCTGTAAACGATGCTTGAAATCCGTAACGACCAAGAGAGTAGGGCTGCAGGATATATCGTTTGAGCATCGAGATCGCGATGTACGTGTGTGCAATAGTCACATCGCAGAGCCTGCGATGTAGGACGCAAATGAACTCATTTAATTTCAAGGGTACCTGACACACAGCGATCCACCAATCACATTAGTTCTTAATCAGTGTGCCAAAGCAGACCAGCCCCTGCACATGGAGTGAGTCGCTGGTAACAACATTGAAAAATGAGCAACAAACAAGAGAAAATCGTGAAAATGAAGACTTAGTGCCAAAAAGAAAAGCAACGTTAGTTATCTGGAATTTTTTCAGCTACAAGAAGGATGATATTGACCAAACACGTGTTATGTGTCGACAGTGCCTTGCATCTGTTGCCACAACGAGAGGTAACACAACTAATTTGTTTGACAATTTACGTCGGTACCACACAGCAGAGTCCTGTAGAGGTCTTATTTTGAAAACCCGCCCTTACACGCCATACTTAAAACTGCATCCGACCCGTTTTCCTACAGTAGCACAAATTACATTTCGCACCCGAGCCGACCCGCTATGAATTGTTACCGATGCCCGACCCACACCCGAAGGAAAATTAGACGGACGGAATTTTTTTAAGTGAAAGTAAGCCAGCTGGGGAATGGGAGTTCTGGGAGGGCGCAAGCACGCATGAATGAGCTCATATGAAATATAAATGCTTATCATTTTGAAATGCAGCATAACATAAAGTGCTATTCATGTAATCTGATGAAAATTCCTGTTTTTTCTTCATATATATATATATATATATATATATATATATATATATAGATATATATAGATATATAGAGAGATATACTATATATATATATATATATATATATATATATATATATATATATATATATATATATATATATATATATATATATATATATATATATATATATATATATATATATCTATCTATCTATCTATCTATCTATCTATCTATCTATCAGGGTTAAAAAAAAAAAGTCAGTTTTTTCCAATATGGTGCAGCCCTATAAGAGAGCCAACACATCTGTCTCCCTCTGCTCTGTGACTGTCTGTCACCGTGAAATCACGCCCACTGTCTGCAGGCAGTGAGGAAGCAGAGAGAAGCTGCACACAGACACGCTGCCCCGGAAGAAAATTTTGAATATTTCATATTTAAAAGCATCAATCTGGTGCATTTTGAGAGAAAATTCAAGCAGAATTACAAGACAGTATGAATGTATGATAAAGTATCTATCTGTACATGGTCACATTATGCTATGCAAGTAATGAGACTGACAACTTCTCTCATGAAATGCGCAACAGCACAACTTTAATAGCGCAATCTGCCGCATAATGAAAAAAGCAAGCCCTTAAAGAGTGTGTTTTGACTAGATGAATATGGGTTTTGAAAAAGTTGCTGTCCCTCTGCTTGGAAGAAAGGTGCTGACAACGCGTGTTAATGCTATGACCTGCACCTTCTTCTTTTGCACTTCTGTTTGACAGTGTGCCTGCAGTGCATGGCTGCCCTTGTTTGCATAGTTTATAGCCGTTTTTATACTGGGCAGCAAGCCGCCAATGTGGCCATCCTTTTTCATTTTCATTTCTTTTTCTTACTTTCATTTTTAAAAAGAAAAAGAGTCTGCATGCACAGCGTGTCAGGTACCTAGGGATGGGTACCTTTATCATTTGAACCGATACGGTACCGATATTCAGTACCTGCGAATCGGTACCTGTATATATTGGTACCTGTTTTTTGTGCGGACCTGTAGACTGAACATATAAGGAGTAGTTCATATTTATAGTCATCAGAGAACGTTACGTTGTTTTTGGTTCCTATCTGTTTCCTGAATATATCCGTACGTGTGTGATTGTGTAAATGAGAGGCATTAACTTATGGCACTTTGTAGAAGTGAGCTTTATAAAGTTCACTTCATTGACTTGTATTAGTTCACGGGGCTGAGCTGCCTCCTCCAATGGCGGTCAATGAGGCATCTTTGTATATATGTCTATGGTGCGACCCACAGCCAGGGAGTTTTTAAACCAGGAAACAGCTGATCACAGCAGTCAGTCCATCACTTTATCCGCGGACATCAAGATGAGCAACTGGACAGCTGTGGAGATCCAGGAGATGCTAGTGTCTCCTGGGTCTCTGTAGCTGTCTTCGCTGTCCGCTTGTGTCGTAGCACCAAGCTACTACCGGTCGCTACTTTCAATTTAAAAGCCCCCTGCTAAGAACCCAGTTCTAAACTCCAATGGGGTGCAATGTAAAGCTCTTATTTTAAAGACAAATTTGTTGTCTTTCTGACAGAGAATGCAACGTACTTTACGTTCAGTCCATGTCCCGTCCATACCGTACTTCCGCTCTAACTGACGCCCGTGAAGGTGCGTTCAGGTACCGGCTCTGCGATGTGACTATTGCACACACGTACATCGCGATGGCGATGCTCAAACGATATATCGTGCAGACCTAGCACACATTGTGTTTAATTATAAAATAGTGCAACCATAGTTAAGCAAAGAAAGTGCTATCGTTTTGGGGACTGCATGGTACATTTTTGTTGGACATTTTGTCTGATTCAGAGGATTTGCTGAATCGATATTGAATTGGGAAAAAAATATATTGCAATGCAGTGATGAATCAATATTTTTAAGCACCTCTGTTGTGTACCTTTACAAGTGTCAAGTCGGACATTGTATTATTATGACATTCAGGTCAGTATGTCCATCTGTTGTTGCTACTTGGGATTTCAGCATATTTTTAGTAGCATGCCGTACCTTTGAGGTTATTCAAGAGAATATTACGGACTGTATTTGTCATTGTTTGTTAGATTGATACAATAATAAACACACATTTGCATAAAGCAAGTATATTTGTTCCCTTCCATGTTGATAAGAGTATCAGAAACTTGATACATATTCCTTGACGGTACATTTAGAAGAGATACAAAATACGCAACTAATGGACTATGGAGTCATGCGATTAAATATTAATTGATTGACGGGCCTTATAATATTATGGTAAATTACCAAACATGAAGAAATATGTTTTATTTATATGATAGATGTGATTTATAAAATGTTTACACGTTTACTTACTTGACATCTTTGCTGGAGGAGGGACTCAGGAGAGCAGGCTATTTCTTATACACACTGGTTACCCTGGATGATAAAACACGAGGAAAAAAACAAAACAAAAACACACAAATGAGATTCACTACAATCACTCCAATATTGCAATTGGTAGTTCTGCAGACCAAGTACCAAAAACGACAGCGGTAGATGACTGAAAGTGACGAACACCGACAATGATTAATGAAACAATGGCTGACGGGGCTTGTACAGCTTCGATAACGTTAGCTTACCCGGCCTGGCCTTCTAGCCAACCTTGCTGACACAATGACAGATTCTCTCAATAATAATAATATTCAAGCACTTATCTTAATCAATGGATTTTCTAGTAATAGTGATCTAAAAACGACACAACAGACAAAACACGAGTTTCTTCAGTCTGGTTCCCACTTCTGAAGAGAGCAACACTGGTCATATGTTTGAATAAACCTCTCTGTTGAAGCTAACAGTTAGTGAGCTAACGGACAATACAGCTCCAGCTACCGCCTAGCGCATGGGTGTAATGAGCGAACTTAGCCGTTCCAGCGAGGTTAGATAATGGCAAAACAAAGACATTAAGGTCGTTTTACATCACACTTACAAACTGGTATAAATGTAACATTCCCAAAGAAATTATTTTGGACACAACGTAACCAAACTCACTCAGCTCTTTGTTCCTCTGCAGGCAAGGCCGCTTCTTTCGCTCACACTCACACAGGAAGTGATGTATGTCTATGGTCTGGCCCGTTCTTCTTCTTCTTCTTCTTCATCTTCTTTTTCTTCTTCTTCTTGTTTTACGGCGGTTGGCATCCAGCTTAATGGCGCATTACCGCCACCTTCTGCTCCGGAGTGTGGATCAAACAATAGACTTACAATACAATTCCCTTCAAAAATAAAACAAAACAAAACCCCAGAACAAATAAAAATACATAAACACACACACACACACACTTGCTACATCAGTCAGTCACCCTATTCCTGCTTATCCATCATATCCTATGAAAAATCCCTGTATCCCTTAAGAAAGCTAACACTACCCAGACCTGTGCTCTCACCTAATCCTTTTAATGTAAATTCTTGCACCCCTATTTCCTCCAGACACATATATATGTCTGCACAGGGTGTTTTATTTTGAAGATTTGCCTGATCCTCTATGCTGTTCCTGTGCCTCTGACTTCCTGCCGGCGCGATCAGCTCTGTGCAGCTTGTTGTGGCTTCCTTAAAAAATAGACCAGGCAGCCTGAGACCAAAGCAGCCGTACCAGGCTTGACTTGACTGATCGCAGTCGCTTGTGATTAGTAACACACCATCTGCTACTAGCGGATGAAGAGTTATGGCAGGTTAACAAGGGGATGCTTTTTGGTAATTTTGCTAACAAGGGGAACAGCATCCCCCCTCATACCCTCAGAGGCGGGGCTCCCATGGTGGCACCCGCCCCCCCTATAATCTGATTGGCCACCCCGTGTGCCCCCCAATGGTCACTGACTCGGGGTAATGTCGCTACCGTCGCTGCATGTTAAAACGGAGGCAAACCCGAAACCTTGTGTGACTAGACTGTGTTAAGAACTCATAAAGGCTTTTATTTTGGACAGAACAGACAAAGGAAGTGGCTCCGCGGCTGCACTAATGAACTTTTTTGCAACGCGATGCTCCTAGGTGCACCGAGTTAACGTGTAACTCTCGCCAAAAAGCAACCAAGGCTTTATTTCTGATTGAATATGACTCAAACCTTCGTGTAAATGCATAATTACGACGAAAGAGGCACTTTTAAGATTTACCGTAGTTTCGTTTTCGGGCAAGCTAATTTTCAATGGGATGCAGCCACAACATAAAACTTTGCTCGTAGTATCACCAGGGTCTCTACACATGAACACGAGCATTGAGAACATTGTTTGTGTACGCAGAGTTTGCTAAAAAGAAGGTTTTTGGACAACTCACGTTAGCAGTAGCAATTCTGCCGCGCCGCCGTCATAGCAGACAAAAAGTGTTTATCCCTGAGGAGGTCCACCATTACTCTCCTATCTATCTCTCTATCTAATACACTAATATATACATACACACACACACACATATATATATATATATATATATATATATATATATATATATATATATATATATATATATACACACATATACATATATACACATATACATATATATATATAAACATATGTATATATGTATATATATGTATGTATATATTTTAGGGCCGGGACTTTAACGCGTTAATTACGATTAATTAATTACACAAAAATTAACGCGTTAAAAAAAAAAAAAGTAACTTGACGCATTTTAATCGCACTAATTTTTGCACCGCGTAACGTTTCTCAATGGAAGAGTTTCAGGGGTACCGATTATACTGGAGCACCAAGTTACTTTTTTCAGTAACGGGTAATCTAACTAATTGCTATTTCCATCGTTACAACGCCGTTACCGACTATTAATTGTGGTGCGTTACAAACTGAGGCTGCTGTCATCCGACTCTGCTCTCAGCCACCGGAGCTGCAGAGCTGTTTTATTTTTCCTCCGGTGAGGCAGGAGGGAGGGGCGAGGCAACCGCATAGGTGATGGTGATTGGCTTTCTAACGTTGAGTGAGAGTTCTTAAGCCAATCAGTGTCAATGTTCAGTTTACACACAAGCCACACATGCACGCAGCAGCCTCACACACACAAACTTGCAGAGGTGAACTGCAGCAAGGCGAGTCCGGAGGGAAAGTTAACGTTTTCAAAGTGGAAGTACAGACACGACTCTAACCTCCTTTGTCCACGTCCGTTGTAAGCAACTCTGATCTAATGCAGCATCTCTCAGCAGCACACGCTTCTATAAAACTAACACCGGCCAAAAACTCTGTTGCCGACGGTGTTGATGATGACAGCAGGCCAGAGGCCTGTACTACGAAGCCAGTTTAGTGGGTTAGCGAGGTATGTTGAGTCTAAAGCCAGGCTTCCCTGTACTACAAAGGTGGCTCTCTTTTAACCCGGCTAGATCACCATGGTAACTTATGCTTAGCTCATAACCTGGTCCCGACCAGGTTATGTTCAGAGTTTCAGCTTAAAATCGGCTATAAAAGCGCCGCTGTTTCACTGTGTAAATCATTTGGAGATGGCGTCACCATTCATTGAGAACCCGGTGGACCTGGGAGCAAGAATAATTCTGGCAGCACTACGATGTGAGCGGCTTCTTCGAGATCGCGCTGATCC